>NW_027361703.1:30635000-30930000 GCF_039654945.1 Dendrobates tinctorius | reverse complement strand
AATTATGTTTAGAGTGAAGTAATTTGATTTGGTTTGTCCTAAAAATCAGGCCTGTAGGGAGGCCTTGAGGACAAGAGTTTAAAGACGCTATTCGGAATAAAATGAGAAGCTAACGATTACAGTATCTTGATTTAAAGGATCATTAGAAAAGTTCAAAGAAGTGTTGACATCCCACTGCAGCATTAAAGGATTAGTGTTTCTTAGGTTAATTCTAAAGTTTGAAAAATGACGCTGATGGAACAAGAGAACAGAAAGCAAAAGACTTCTAAATGGCAATGTATCCAAAAACATTGGATACATACTCTGCTTTTGATTTTTTTTATTAAATATTCCACTTATCTAAATATTAAGGAGCAGCGCACAGAAATCACATTGGGATAAATGAGTTATAAAACCTTTATCCCATTTTTTATACTTTTGAAAATGAATAATTACTTGTACCCTACAAATATCCTGTAAGATTCCTCATAGTAGGTCTTATAACAGCTATATCCAAACCCCATTATTTTGAATCACTGATTAACTCAACATTTGGTGAACTCAAAAATATGCTTCAGCAAGTTTTATTATTGAGATAAAGGATATTTGATCTGTCATCTGTCAGCATAAAATGTAAAAATAAATCTACTTTATAATTACTTCTTTCGAGATTGAGTCTTTGGTCCATAGGAGAAGTTTTACATTTTGTAAATTTGGAGCTTATTATAGGTATGAGTTTATTATTAATATGAGCTTATTATTAATAAATATTATTTATTATATGTGAGTGTATTATATATAACGTCGCTATGCTGTTGTGTGATGTCTTGTGTTTTATGGGCCCTTTACACATAGAGATATCGCTAGCAATATCGCTAAAGCGTCACGGATTTTGTGACGCCTCAGCGATATCACTAGCGATATCGCTACATGTGATACTCACCTCCAACCGGCTCCCCCGCTGGTTATCGCTGATCGCGCGAGAACGTCCTGGTCTATTTCTTGTCGTCGGCTTCCTGCTGGCGCCGACGAGAAAGCCATGGACGCGGGCGGAAGAAGACATCATCGCTGCGTCTGACGGTAAGTATCGACCACTGACCGCTGCTGCATCGCTAGTGAGATCTGTCTGTGTGGCAGCTCACTAGCGACCATTTAGCGATGCACCAGCGATCCTGACCGGGTCATATCGTGGTCGGGATCGCTAGTGCATCGCTAAATGTAATGGAGCCTTAAAGCTTCATTTTACCTAGAGACACAGCATAATCAGATATAACTCATCTATCACTGCCTAGATAAAAAAAATACCCTGATTTCAACAGGTAAGCCACTACCAAATACCTATGACAGGAGGGATCTAATGCAGGAACAAAAGATGAAGCATTTTGAGTTCCAGAATGCCTGATAACTCTGAGTCCAAATGAAAGACAATGGAGACATTTTGAAGGTCCACATATACAGTAGATCATCAGTCAAAAACTGACAATTTTTATTCTGTGTGTCGGAAGGTTGCATTGATCATCCAATAATTTCTACAGGAGAAGACATTTTTAACATTATTTTTTAATGATCCCAAGATTTCTAAGAATGGAGGAACTACACGTAATCCAACAAAAAGTTCAAAAGCATTGTAATACTCGATATCTGATATTTATTATTATCATACAAGGTAAATCATATGATAATTGAACATTGACTTTCCTGGACACCAAAGAACATGTCATAGACTCATAGCCAAAAGCATGAAGGGTATTTTGCAAAATGAAACACAAATGTTGTAATGTTATAGCACCCTGGTCATAGCCTCCTCACCAGTCCGGGGTCACATGAGCGTATGCAAAATCAGTCCCATTCTCATCCAGAAAAGTGGGATGATTTTTCCTCACCTGTCATCCTTGTGCTGTCAATATGTAAACTGTTTTTTTACTCACCAGCTATTAATCATTCACAGGACTATTCATAGTTTCCTATGCTACAGAATTGTAAAGAATTGGTAAAAATCGGATGTCCTACTGTGTCTACATACTTCATCCGATTTTTTTTTCGCACCCATCTGATTTTGTAGTCAAATTGCAGCGCGCTGCAATTTTTTTCACAGATTCTGTCAGCGAAAAAGTTTGTCCGTCAGCACTGCCCATTGAATAGAATTGGCCAGTGTGTTATCTGATAAAAAAAAATGGATGTCAGTCATCTAATTTATATGGTGGTTTGACCGAGCACTATGGCTGGTTTTCTGTCACATAAACATACTATGCATGTTGTAAGTAATGTGCAGATGTAGGTGAAGTAGGCTGCCTTATTTCCTCCTTATGAAGGCTTCTACTTTAAATTCTATAATGTAACCGATGTGCTCCAGAATGGCATCTCTAGGATGAAGCTACAGACTGCTCTGCAAGGAGAGTCGATATTTCTGAAAGGATGTTAAGATCACCCTTGGGAGCTTTTGTAATAAAGCAGCACAAGAAGTGAGAAACATTGGCTGCTATATTTGCACATAGTAAGTACTGTGGACAGCCTCTAAACGTCACAGCATAACCAGTGGCAGCAATTGTCCTACAATAAAAGCCTTAAAAAGACCTTTTAAAAATTTAATCCCTTAACCCCCGGAGCTTTTTTTCGGTTTTGCGGTTTTGTTTTTCATTCCCCTTCCTCCCAGAGTCATAACTTTTATATTTTTCCATCAATATGGTCATGTAAGGGCTTGTTTTTTGTGGGACGAGTTTTACTTTTGAATGAAACCATTGGTTTTACTATGTCATGTACTAGAAATTGCAAAAAAAGTAAAATCCCACACTTGTATTTTGTTTGGCTTTTTTACTAGGTTCACTAAATGCTAAAACTGACCTGCCACTATGATTCTCCAGGTCGTTACGAGTTCATAGATACCAACTTGTCTAGGTTCTTTTTTATTTAAGTGGTGGAAAAAAAATCCTGACTCTTTTAAAAAAAAAAAAAGAATTGTGTCATTTTCCGATACCTGTAACGTCTCCATTTTTCATGATCTCATGTTGGTTGAGGGCTTATTTTTTGCGTGTCGAGCTGACGTTTTTAATTATACCATTTTGGTGCAGATACAACCTTTTAATTGACCATTATGGCACTTTAAAGCAATGTCACGGGCGACCAAAAAAAACATAATTCTGGTGTTTTTACTTTTTTCTCGTTACGCCGTTTAGCGACCAGGTTAATCCTTCTTTTATTGATATATCGGGCGACTCTGAATGCAGTGATACCAAATATGTGCAAGTTTTATTTTTTTATTGTTTTATTTTGAATGGGGCGAAAGGGAGGGTGATATGAACTTTTACATTTTTTTACTTTTTTGATATTTTTAAAAACATTTTTATTACTTTTGGCATGCTTCAATTGTCGCCATGGGAGACTAGAAGCTACCACAACCCGATTGGCTCTGCTACATAGAGGCAATGATCAGATCGCCTCTATATAGCAGAATTTCTCACTTGCTATAAGCGCCGACCACCGGGCGGCTCTCACAGCAAACTGGCACTGACAACCATAGAAGTCTCCAGGAGACGCGGGTCACATGACGCAGGTCACCAGTGGGCGGATTTCCGGCGTAATTCCCGGAAGTGCTTGCTAAATGTCGCTGTCAGCATTTGACAGTGGTATTTAACGGGTTAATAGCTGTGGGTGTATCACGATTCCACCCGCAGCAATTGTGGGCACATGTCAGTGTGACACCCCAGAGTCCGGTTGTCACAGTGACATTACCTCCCTCTAATGGGTAAAGTCATGCTTGGAGGCAGAAAAGGGACCCCCATGCCAGGCAGCATAGATTTAATCACAATTTCCTGCTGCAAGTCAGAAAAGGGAGATGCCTTATAAATTCTGTCCAGCAGAGGGGGTTGGTGAGTGAGCTAGAAATCAGCAGAGGGGGTTGTCATGGAAACGAAGCAGCTGTGAACTGTGAGGAGAAATGATGACAGTTAAACGTGAGGACGTGAGGTAAAAGGATCTCTCTGGAAGATCCTGTCAGATGAAGACAGGGAGCTGATCTGTGAAGAGGGAAAGGACAAGAGCAGAGACTGAGACACTCTAGGGAAGCTAAAATACTGCATATAGCAGACCCCTGAATGAAGCGCTAATAAAGAGAAAAGGAACATCAGAGTCCTAGGCTGACAGGAGCTGTAAGTCCTGATAGCCGAATCTGAAAGTACAGGGGATTGTAAATTCCTGTGCACATTGAACACCTGAGGGCACGTCAGAGGATAAGAAGCCCGGGGCCGACGGTGAAGAGAACGGTACCCGTGGAATAGGCTCACGCTGACAGCAGTACAGATTAGTGAAACCATCATGAATAGAGGGTCGCAGCATAGTTATATACAGCGGAGACCCACACACATAGCGCAGAAAGGAAGGTCCTAAATCCCCACCTGGCAAGGTGGATCCCCTGAATGCCTCCAGGCGAGCAGGACTCATTCCATCACCTGTATGTGGTACTCCGGACTGCAACCTATTACCAGTAAAAGGTAAAGAAACTGCACCTCTCTGTGTCTTTCTCTCATTTCTTTGCACCCCAACGTTTACAGCCACTTTTACTATTTATTTAACATCTTTGCCCTGGGACTACATCCCTACCTGTGGAGGGCTACAACATCATAGCTGCGCCCAACATCCATCCCAGAGGAACAACACCGCAGTGCTGGTCACCTCTGACTAGAATACCACAGGTGGCGTCATGCATTTCACCATCTACAGTTGTGGCCAAAAGTATTGACACCCCTGCAATTCTGTCAGATAATACTCAGTTTCTTCCTGAAAATGATTGCAAACACAAATTCTTTGGTATTATTATCTTCATTTAATTTGTCTTAAATGAAAAAACACAAAAGAGAATGAAGCAAAAAGCAAAACATTGATCATTTCACACAAAACTCCAAAAATGGGTCAGACAAAAATATTGGCACCCTCAGCCTAATACTTGGTTGCACAACCTTTAGGCAAAATAACTGCGACTAGTGTTGAGCATTCCGATACCGCAAGTATCGGGTATCGGCCGATACTTGCTGTATCGGAATTCCGATACCGACTTCCGATATTTTTTCAATATCGGAATTCGGCATCGGAATCGGAAGTTCAGTTGATTGACGGCCTGACGTCATCATGATGCGCGGTGTGTGCGCATCATGATGCGCCGTCATTTCGGGCCTTCCGGGGGTCTCTGCCGGCCTGCCGGGGGGCTGTGCCGGCCTGCCGGGGGGCTGTGTGGACTGCCCGGGGTCTGTACCGGCCTGCCGGGGGGCTGTGCCGGCCTGCCGGTGGTCTGTGCACCCTGTGGGGGTCTGTACCGGCCTGCCGGGGGGCTGTGCCGGCCTGCCGGGGGGCTGTGCTGATGTCCGGGGGTCTGTGCAAGCATCGTCCGATGGGACTACAAGTCCCATCTGGCGATGCCTGCTACCATGACAGTGATTGACACATTAGCCAATGATGGGACAGTAGTAGTCCCATCATCCGGCTAATGTGTTAAATGTTAAAAAAAAAAAAAAAATACTACATACATACTACATGCATGCTACATACATACTACATGCTACATACATACTACATATATACTACATACATACTACATACATACTGCATGCTACATACATACTACATACATACTACATGCATGCTACATACATACTACATGCTACATACATACCACATACATACTACATACATGCTACATGCTACATACATACTACATATATACTACATGCATGCTACATACATACTGCATGCTACATACATACCACATACATACTACATACATACTACATGCTACATACATACCACATACATGCTACATATATACTACATGCATGCTACATACATACTACATATATACTACATGCATGCTACATACATACTGCATGCTACATGCATGCTACATACATACTACATACATACTACATGCTACATACATACCACATATATACTACATACATACAATACATTCATACAATACATACATAGACATACAGTACATATAACATAGAGTAACATACTTACCAATACTTGTCACATTGTTCCCCGAAGCCATTGTCGTCTACGGAATAAATATTAACATAACAAACCACAAAAATACTCACCCACGATCCGAAGCAGTCCACGAGTGTGTCCCACGACGATCTTGGGTAGAGAACTGCAGCATCAGATGATGCTGCTGTTCTCTACGGGCTGCAGGAATCCAATGACGGAAGGTAGGTATCCTTCCGCACTGTATTCCTCCGCCACTTAAAAAAAAAAAGTCCCTAGTCTCACTTTATGCCATTGCTGCGTGGGAATTTCCCACACAGCAATGGCATAAAGTGAGACTAGGGACTTTTTTTTTTTAAGTGGCGGAGGAATACAGTGCGGAAGGATACCTACCTTCCGTCATTGGATTCCTGCAGCCCGTAGAGAACGGCAGCAACAGCTGATGCTGCAGTTCTCTACCCAAGATCGTCGTGGGACACACTCGTGGACTGCTTCGGATCGTGGGTGAGTATTTTTGTGGTTTGTTATGTTAATATTTATTCCGTAGACGACAATGGCTTCGGGGAACAATGTGACAAGTATTGGTAAGTATGTTACTCTATGTTATATGTACTGTATGTCTATGTATGTATTGTATGAATGTATTGTATGTATGTAGTATATATGTGGTATGTATGTAGCATGTAGTATGTATGTAGTATGTATGTAGCATGCATGTAGCATGCAGTATGTATGTAGCATGCATGTAGTATATATGTAGTATGTATGTAGCATGCATGTAGTATATATGTAGCATGTATGTGGTATGTATGTAGCATGTAGTATGTATGTAGTATGTATGTGGTATGTATGTAGCATGCAGTATGTATGTAGCATGCATGTAGTATATATGTAGTATGTATGTAGCATGCATGTAGTATATATGTAGCATGTATGTGGTATGTATGTAGCATGTAGTATGTATGTAGTATGTATGTGGTATGTATGTAGCATGCAGTATGTATGTAGCATGCATGTAGTATATATGTAGTATGTATGTAGCATGTATGTAGTATGTAGTATGAATGTAGCATGTATGTAGTATGCATGTTGTATGTATGTAGCATGTAATTTTTTTTTTTTTTTTACATTTAACACATTAGCCGGATGATGGGACTACTACTGTCCCATCATTGGCTAATGTGTCAATCACTGTCATGGTAGCAGGCATCGCCCGATGGGACTTGTAGTCCCATCGGACGATGCCTGCACAGACCCCCGGAGCCTGCACAGACCACCGGCAGGCCGGCACAGCCCGCCGGCAGGCCGGCACAGCCCCCCGGAGCCTGCACAGCCCCCCGGCAGGCCGGCACAGCCCCCCGGCAGGCCGGCACAGCCCCCCGGCAGGCCGGCACAGACCACCGGCAGGCCGGCACAGACCACCGGAGCCTGCACAGACCCCCTGGCAGGCCGGCACAGCCCCCCGAAAGGCCCGTACAGACCCCAGAGAGGCTGTACAAGGGCAGGAAAGGGTTTTTCTTATTCCGATACCGGAAGTCCCATAGACTTGAATGGGACTTCCGGTATCGGAATCGGCGATACCGATACTTTTTTTAAAGATCGGCCGATACCATCCGATACGATACTTTGAAGTATCGGACGGTATCGCTCAACTCTAACTGCGACCAATCGCTTCCGGTAACCATCAATGCGTTTCTTACAATGCTCTGCTGGAATTTTAGACCATTCTTCTTTGGCAAACTGCTCCAGGTCCCTGATATTTGAAGGGTGCCTTCTCCAAACTGCCATTTTTAGATCTCACCACAGGTGTTCTATGGCATTCAGGTCTGGACTCATTGCTGGCCACCTTAGAAGTCTCCAGTGCTTTCTCTCAAACCATTTTCTAGTGCTTTTTGAAGTGTGTTTTGGGTCATTGTCCTGCTGGAAGACCCATGACCTCTGAGGGAGACCCAGCTTTCTCACACTGGGCCCTACATTATGCTGCAAAGTTTGTTGGTAGTCTTCAGACTTCATAATGCCATGCACACGGTCAAGCAGTCCAGTGCCAAAGGCAGCAAAGCAACCCCCAAAACATCAAGGAACCTACGCCATTGTTGACTGTAGGGACCGTGTTCTTTTCTTTGAATGCCTCTTTTTTTCTCCTGTAAACTCTATGTTGATACCTTTGCCCAAAAAGCTCTACTTTTGTCTCATCTGACCAGAAAACATTCTTTCAAAACGTTTTTGACTTTTTCAGGTAAGTTTTGGCAAACTCCAGCCTGGCTTTTTTATGTCTTGAGGTAAGAAGTGGGGTCTTCCTGGGTCTCCTACCATACAGTCCCTTTTCATTTAGACGCCGACGGATAGTACGGGTTGACACTGTTGTACCCTTGGACTGCAGGGCAGCTTGAACTTGTTTGGATGTTAGTCGAGGTTCTTTATCCAACATCCGCACAATCTTGCGTTGAAATCTCTTGTCAATTTTTCTTTTCCGTCCACATCTAGGGAGGTTAGCCACAGTGCTATGGGCTTTAAACTTCTTGATGACACTGAGCACGGTAGACACAGGAACATTCACATCTTTGGAGATGGACTTGTAGCCTTGAGATTGCTCATGCTTCCTCACAATTTGGTTTCTCAAGTCCTCAGACAGTTCTTTGGTCTTCTTTCTTTTCTCCATGCTCAATGTGGTACACACAAGGACACAGGACAGAGGTTGAGTCAACTTTAATCCATGTCAACTGGCTGCAAGTGTGATTTAGTTATTGCCAACACCTGTTACCTGCCACAGGTAAGTTACAGGTGCTGTTAATTACACAAATTAGAGAAGCATCACATGATTTTTCGAACAGTGCCAATACTTTTGTCCACCCTCTTTTTTATGTTTGGTGTGGATTTATATCTAATTTGGCTTTAGGACAATTCTTTTTGTGTTTTTTCATTTAAGACAAATTAAACGAAGATTTTAATACCAAAGAATTTGTGTTTGCAATCATTTTCAGGAAGAAACTGAGTATTATTTGACAGAATTGCAGGGGTGTCAATACTTTTGGCCACAACTGTAATAACTTTATTTTCATTTTTACCACATAAATACCACACAACTTTCCCCTATTTTATTACTGGACGCCTCTGGGCCACGGACCGGGTCGCCGCCGCTGCCGTGACACCGTCCCCCATGGAAGTCGACGGGCCCGGTACCGAGTACCCCCAGGCCCCACAGGGTGCTCCATCAGCTGTTCAAAACAGCTGAAATGTGTCGGGAAAAATGTGGGCTCATCTCCTGAGCCAACATCAAAGGGAGGCAGTTCGACATTGGCGTAAATGGGTTTAAGGGTTCTCATCTTTTAGAGATAAAAAATAAAATAAGAAAACAAAGCGAAATGTGCAACTCTGTATAAAAAATAGTCCAGCAGAAATCTGGCTCAAAAATGACTGTTTCCTCTTATGAAATATCCTAGACTAGCTCACAGCTGGCAACAGAACAATGACCATTTTAAAATTCAGCATGCCTACTCGATGTTGCCCACTTGTAAGGAGACATGCCAGCTAATCCAACACACACATTTTTCAAACTTTTTCTTTTTTCCTTTTCACCATTACATCTGTGATAAAACAGTAATCACAATTCTTAGAAAATAGAAATGAGGTAGGAACTATGTTTCCAAAGAAATGAGTTATGGAAACAATGGACGCCCTTGCAATATCGGCAAACGTGGATAATTACATGTGACTGGTAGTGTTGAGCGACTTTTGGTTTTTTAGGGTCGAGTTTCGTTTCATGAAACCCGACTTTTCCAAAAGTCGGGTCGAGCAAAATCAGCCGACTATAGGGAAAAGTCGGGGTCATCCCGAAACACGAAACCCAATGTAAGTCAATGGAGAATTAAAGTCGGCAGTGAGAGGAGGACAGGAAACACACCAACAGTGCCCATTTGAATGCCAAAAGCATAAATTCTTGTTACTGAAGCTTGTCAACCTTAATTAACTTCATAATACTAGTTACGCACTGAAAAATGGGGGTTATTTGGCTACAGTTGTGGGGGGGAGGGCTGGCTCCAGGTTTTTGTGGGCCCAGGGCCAAAGAGCGCCCCTTTAACACATACCACAACTCATGATGTTCCGATACGGCAGAGAAATAGCAGTATAGTACAATGAAAAATTCTTGACTTCTTACATCTCATGACTGATATCCATTTTAAATTCTCCAATACCTCCAAAAACGGACAGTATATAACTCCATACAGTATTATGGCCAGTGCTTAGTGCGCTATACAGAGTAATGAGGCCCATATATTTCTCCATACGGAATCATTATTCCCATATAATGTTTCAAACTGTTTATGATGAGCTCCACATAATGCTACAGTATATGTTGGTCCCAATGGATGAAGCTCCACTGTCTAATGGGCCCAAATAATGCTCCATATATAATGGGCCCCATTTCTACTGCTCTAGTGTATAATGGGCCCTGTAAATGCTGCTCCAGTGTCTGATGTCCACCTTTGGAATGCTCCAGTGTATGGTGGACCCCATATATCATTCACCAGAGTATAGTGCTCCCCAAAAATTGCTGTCCCAACATTGAAAACAATTACATAAGTCTCCTTGCTAGGGAATCCCTGCACTACTCTGAACTCCTTGTCGTCCCCATCTTCCATCTCACTGCACTTGGCTGTTTAGGCCCTCCCACCAGCAGAGACACTTTTGCGTACTATGCGGTGCCCTGTGCCAGTGCCATCACCCATGAGTATCCCCCCCACATGCTCAAGGAACCTGCACTTTCATCTGCACCTTCCTCTTTGTCACCGTCTAAGGTGGTATAGTATGCGGGAAGGGGAACCTGAGTTTCCTCTGGGTCAGATTCTGGCTGTGTAGAGTGCGAGGGGAATGTAGTGGTCTGGGTCAATGTACCACTAGCATCATCCAGCAGTGGCTGGGCCTCAGTGCACTTGTGGCGTCCCCAAGAGTACGGTCGCAACTGTGGCATTGCCTTCCTCCTAGGGAGTGTGTTGTCAAGCTTGGGAGCAATGAAGGATCTCTCTAGCAGTGAAACCAACACACAACACATTTCCCACTCCAGGCCAGCAGGGAGACCTCTGAACCTGACTGCTGAGGAGCTGCTCTCTGTGGTCGGGAGGAGGTAAGTTAGGGCACTCTGTGCAGGGAAGGGGAAGTGTGTGGAGGTGAGAAGGGGAGCTGGAGGATGAGCAGAGTTAAGGCTCACTCCTAGCTGGAGCGCATGGTCCGGATTCCGGTCTCCGAGTTTGTAGGGACACTGACGTTCCTGCAGCAGAAACCGGGGGAAGTAGCAGCTATAAATGCTCTGTACCCAACTAAGGCTCGGAGGCCCCAGCATCGACGTGTGCGAGGCAGAAGGAAAAGGCTACAGCTGTCTGCCATACAAGTAAAGTCTGAGGAACATCTGTTAGACAGGAGGCGTTTCAATGAACCACAGTCCTGTGAGTGCTTCCCCCACAAGCGCTAGAAAGGAGACATTCAGGAAGGTACATGTTGGCGGAGTGTTGGAAGGGAGCTTTCCATTCTTGTCCCGGAGGTTGGCAGAGGTCCTGACCCGGAGGACACAGCACGGAGGCAGGCATCTGTGTAACCTGCAGACTGTGAGTAAAGCTTTGGAACTGCACGCTCTGGTGTCCTACAGTTATTCCAGCACATCTGGGTACCAGCACCTACACCGCCTGTGCCGTCCCCCCATCACTACATCTACACTTCCCTGGGACTCCAGCTCCACCTGTGGGGAGCTTCACCATCTTTGCTGCACAACACCATCAGTCCCAGAGGATCTGCATGCAGCGTCGGCCTAACATCTATGTTGCCGAACACCACAGGTGGCGTCAAACTATCTATATAAACTCTTTACCATTATACCACGCCATTTACATGGGCGCCAAGGGCCACCGTCCGGGTCACCGCTGCTGTGACACATCCCACTGACACCGGCCCGGTACCGAGTACCCCACAGCCCTGGGAGGGCGACCCATATGCCGACTGCTGATCGGGCGGCGTTATTCCCACGAACCTCCAAACAGCGTCCCTGAAGGCAAAGTTTTTGGTTTCCGGGGGCAGTATGATTGCAAAGCTGAACCTTAAAGGAATGTCCAAAAGGGCACCACCAGGAGTGGAGCCTGTGGCTTAATTGAACTGCACCCGGGAAACCACTACCATACAAGCTACAGAAAAGATGGACAGATTGCAAGCTTTGTCGATTCTGTGTGTGGTGTGGTATGTCCGTTTGTAGTTGTGCTAGCGATTTCTCAGCTTTATTCCGTTAACGACCGAGACTCCGGCATGGCCCCGCGGTACGCGTCAAGCTTACTAGAGGGATACGCGAGGCTGTGGCACATGGGATCGAGCAATAACAGGTCTAGCATTCCAGTACATGTTTGGGGCTGCATGCACGCTACACTGAAAGGACCAGCTTTTGTCGCTTACAGGTGCAGATAACCTGCTGAACT
Source organism: Dendrobates tinctorius (assembly GCF_039654945.1). Classification (NCBI taxonomy): domain Eukaryota; kingdom Metazoa; phylum Chordata; class Amphibia; order Anura; family Dendrobatidae; genus Dendrobates; species Dendrobates tinctorius. The sequence goes on along the minus strand of NW_027361703.1, from coordinate 30,917,587 downwards.
CCATTAGTGATGGGGATCTGGGATTCAGATTATTCCCCGCGAACGATGATTTCCCAGTAAGTTCAGGTCAACCGCAATTCCGGAGTTAGGCCTAACCGTCATTCCTGAAAAAATTACGTGTCCAAACCACAGGTGCTGTAGCTTGCTTAACAGCTCGGCAGCCGTTCTCAGGCCCAGTATGGATTCAACAACATTGTAGAAAGTTGATAAAGGGTACAGTTTCACCGGATAACACGTATATATGTAGCCTAGATTACACATTAAAAATATATGTCTATAGATCAGGAGGCAGACTCAGATGTTCTCAGGCCCAGTCTGTATAATCTGGATTTGACCAGATTGTACAAAGTTGAGAAAGGGTACTTTATCACTGGATAGCAGGTATATATAGCATAGTTTAAACATGTAAAATCTCCGTGTTCTCAGTATGGATTACACAGCAATCTAAAAAGTGGAAAAAAGGAAATGCATTTGAGGCGTACACAACTACATACTTTTGGTGTTATTTTTAAATCTTCATATATATTTCTGTCTCAGTAATACAGTCCAGCCTCTCCGCAATAGGAAATGAGATGCATACAATTAGTGACATAAAGGCTATTGATTGCAGAAATCTAGGAATTATTATTCACGGGAAAAACTTCCGTCACAATTCTCATAGGCGATGCTGACCCTCAATTAATTTGTGTGTTGAGACAGTGAAAACATTTTTTTGTGAATAAAGTCTTGCTGTATCGCACTTCCGTGGATTCCATCACTGTTACTCATCTCAATCCAATTTTTATCACAGGGAGCGATGTAAACATGGTGCTCACTGGCTATCATGATCTGTCACGTAACTTTGGAGTGCAAAAGACAGAAGCCACAGGCCGTAGGCGATTCTATTTGATTGGCATGAGAGGGCACATTTTGAAATGTGTGCCGGAATGTCACACATTTGTGAGTAGGAAAACTGTGAAAGCTGATGATAAACCACCACTGCATGTAATTGTAAGTCGACGTCCATAAGAAATGGAAGCCACTGATCATCTGGAGCTAGAGCCCGGCCAGCAGGACAGGGCATAGCTACATCTTAACCATCATCTTTCAGTTCAATCAATTTGTAGTGGCAGTCCCAGTGAAGGATTTGACAGCCCAGACTACACAGCGGAGGAGCAGGGAGAGGTAAACATTGCAAATGCTAGGGCCCTGCCCAAGCAAGGGGGGCACACTCGTGGGCGTCGGTACTGGCACTGGGCCCCTCATAGTACGGCGGTGTGTCTGACGGTGGGTGTGCACCACAACTGTCAGAGACACTTGATTGCACTATGAGGGACCCTATGCCAGTGCCCGCGCCCAAGAGTCGGCCTACCCACCTGTCCAGGGCAACGGCACTTGCACGGCTTTGTGCGCTAGGTGGTGACCCCGGCCATGGGGGGGGCCGCCCACTTAGGGAGGTTTACAAAGTGGCATATGTAGATGTGGGTCATTCAGCTGCTGCAAAAGGTGAAATAGGTCAAGTTCGCGGAATAGGAGGAGGACCAAAGCAAGCCATTTTTCTGGCAACCTATGTGTTATCAAGGGAAGGTGGGACAAAATCCTTGTAAACCCATGCATGGTTCATTTTAATGAAGGTTAGATCATCCACATTTTGGGTTGACAGACGGGTCCTTTTTTCTGTCAGGATTGATCCAGCTGCACTGAAGACTCTTTCCAATAGCACACTTGCAGCTGGGCAAGCGAGCTCCTGTAAGGCATATTGTGCCAATTCAGGCCAGGTGTCCAGTTTAGCGGCCCAATAGTCAAAGGGGAATGACCTGTGTGGGAGAACATCGATATGGGAGGAAAAGTAGTTGTTAACCATAGTTGACAACTGCTGTCTCCTGTCACTTTCCATCGATGCACTATTACCAGTTGTGTGAGCGGTCCGTGAAAAATCAGTCCACAACATTGTCATGAAACCCCTGTCTCCAACACCACTTTTGCTGTGTGCACCACGAGCACCTCTGCCAAGCTGCCCCCGGCCCGTACGGCTCGTGTGAGAACCATCACCGCTGCTGTGTGCTGGGAATGCCTCAACCAACCGGTTAACCAGAGTTGCTTGTTTAGTAGCCAATATTAGGTCAAGGTTCTCCTGTGGCATAATGTTTTGTAATTTGCCTTTATAGCGTGGATCCAGGATGCTGGCCAACCAGTAGTCGTCATCGTTCATCATTTTGGCAATGCGTGGGTCCCTTTTTAGGATCTGCAAGGCATAATCTGACATGTGGGTCAATGTTCCCGGTGTCAATGATGCACTGCGAGTGCTGGGTGGAGGAGCACTTTCTGGCAAATCCACATCCCTCCAGTCACGCACAAACCCTGTACCAGACCTTGCCATGCCAACATTTTCACTTGCCCCACGAGATGCATCCTCCTCCCCTAAGTAATCATCCCCATCATCATCCTCCTCCTCCTCTTCTTCCTCCACCTCGTCCAGGAGAGGTCCCTGAGCAGACAATGGCTGAATGTCATCAAGGATTCCCTCCACCTCTTCCTCCTCGTCAACATTGGCTGCAGACGCCTATTCCTTAAGGTGCGTCAAAGTTTGCATGAGCAGATGCATAAGTGGGATGCTCATGCTTAGGATGGCGTCGTCTGCGCTTACCAGCCATGTGCATTCCTCGAAACACTGAAGGACTTTACAGAGGTCTTTCAGCTTCGACCACTGCACACCTGTCAACTCCATGTCTGCTCTCAAAGTGCCTGGCCGTGTATCCTCCCACAAATGCATTATGGCCTGCCTCTGCTCGCACAGCCGCTCAACCATGTGCAGGGTGGAGTTCCACCTTGTTGCAATGTCGATAATGAGGCGGTGGTTGGGAAGGTGGAGCAATCGCTGCAGCTTCTGCATACGAATGGAGTGTACAGGCGACTGGCGGATGTGCGCGCACAGTCTTCGCACCTTCTGGAGCAGGGCTGTTAACTCTGGATAATTATTGAGGAAGCACTGCACCACCAGGTTCAAGGTGTGAGCCAAGCAAGGTATGTGGCTGAGTTTTGAAAGGGCTATGGCTGCCACAAAATTACGGCCGTTATCACTAACTACCTTGCCTGCCTCAAGATGTACACTGCCCAGCCATGACTCAGTTTGTCGCTGAAAGTACTCGGCCAGCACCTCGGCGGTGTGTCTGTCGCCCAAACACATCATCTGCAACACAGCCTGCTGACGCTTTCCACTAGCTGCTCGATAGGGGGACACCTCGTGTGCAACAGTGGCAGCTGCAGATGGAGTGCTCGTACGACTGCGCTCTGTGGACGAGCTTTCGCTTCTGGAGGAGGAGGAGGAGGGTCGAACGCCTACAGCCAACTGTTTCCTATACCGTGGGCTAGGCAGCACTGTCCCACCACCGCTGTCCCCTGTGGACCCTGCATCCACCACATTAACCCAGTGCGCAGTGATGGACACGTAACTGCCCTGGCCATGCCGACTGGACCATGCATCAGTTGTGAGGTGCACCTTTACACTCACTGACTGCTTGAGTGCATGGACAATGCGGTCTTTCACATGATGGTGGAGGGCTGGGATGGCTTTGCGAGAGAAGAAGTGGCGACTGGGTAGGTCATAGCGTGGTACTGCATAGGCCATGAGTTCGCGGAAAGCTGTGCTTTCCACCAACCGATAGGGCATCATCTCTAACGATATTAGTTTGGCAATGTGGGCGTTCAAACCCAGTGTACGTGGATGAGAGACTGAGTACTTTCTTGACCTACTCATAGTGTCTGGGAGGGTGAGCTGGACTTGAGAGCTGCATATGGTGGAAGTAGCGGTGGACAGGGCGGACTGAGAGAGGGTTGATGATGGTGATGGAGTTGGTGTTCTTTCTGATGGCCTAGATTCAGTCTTTCGTTGATATAACAGTGGGATTCCCTGACTGCTGTGGCCTTGCAACGACACCTCAACATTTGCTGCTGTACTAACCGGTGGGCTTACAGTGGGGGAAACAATGTAGCGTTGCTGACTACCTTCTTTGTGATCAGTTGCACATGTGGTACTTGAGGTTTGGTGTTGTGTCCACGCTTGCAAGTGCATGCTGGTTAAATGTCTAAGCATGCAACTGGTATTCAAATTTTTCAGATTTTTCCCTCGGCTAAAGGTCTTTGCGCACTTCTTACAGATAACCTTGGCCTGATCATGAGGATTTTGTTCGAAAAAGTGCCACACTGCACTCTTCCTACTTTGGCAGACATTTTGCGGCCTAGCACGCTGTGATATTTTGACCCTCTGGACAAGCTGTCCAGCAACTCTTTTGATTTTTGGAACCTGTCTTTGCAGTGCTCCGGGCCTGCCAGATAACAGCTGTTGCGATGTCGATGTCTGCTGTGGATGCTCCTCCTCCTCATCTGAGCTATTGGAAGCAGCACCCTCTTCCCCCAATGGATGCCAATCTGGGTCAACAACTGGGTCATCCATCACCTCCTCTTCAATGTCATGTGCACCTTCCTCTGTGTCACCGTGTATGGTGGTATAGTGTGCGGGAAGGGGCACCTGAGTCTCATCAGGGTCAGAATCTGGCTCTGTACACTGCGAGGACAATGTAGTGCTCTGAGTGAATGTACCAGCAGAATCATCTACCAGTGTCTGTGCATCAGTGCACTCCATGTCAGATTCATCTTGGCCTGGGTAATTCACCATTTCACTTGATAATCCAGGCATGGTATGTGAAAACAGCTCCATGGAGTAATCATTAGTATGGCCTGCGTCATCCTTCAATCTTGGTTGGGGTGAAGGACACAAGGAAAGGTGTGGTTCATGAACATGAGCCTCCAATGACAACTCAGTGCTTTTATTTTTTACAACTTCAGAAGAGGAGGCGATAGAGCTGGAGGCTGAGTCAGCAATGTAAGACAAAACTTTTTCCTGAAGCTCTGGCTTTAAAAGCGGTTTGCCAACTCCTAGAAAACTAAGCCTTCGAGGCCTTGTGGAGCCAGACGATGATGCAGGCTCAACACCTCCTGCATTCGGTCCTATTTTGCTTTTGCCACTACCATCAGATCCACCACCAACACCATCATTACCAGCTGCCAACCCCCGCCCAATTCCACGGCCTCTTCCACCAGCCTTCCTCATTTTTGGTAGAAATGTAGACAAAATCCAACAAACTATATAGTAATGTAAAACAAGGTACAAAGTGTCTATAGGACAGGGGAGATTTTGAATTTCTGCACACACTTGTGGACACTGGACACTTTTGGATTGTGTGAGGCCCACTGAATATCACAGCGCTATGTCACAGGCTCGATGTCGCAGGTGTGAAAAATGTCACTAGAGGATAACGGAGATTTTGAATTTCTGCACACACTTGTGGACACTGGACACTTTTGGATTGTGTGAGGCCCACTGAATATCACAGCGCTATGTCACAGGCTCGATGTCGCAGGTGTGAAAAATGTCACTAGAGGATAACGGAGATTTTGAATTTCAGCACACACTTGTGGACACTGGACACTTTTGGATTGTGTGAGGCCCAGTGAATATCACAGCGCTATGTCACAGGAAGAAATTGGCTAGTGTATGACAAACTACAAGGTGTATATAGAATTGGGCAGAATAGGAATCTCCCTAGAGTGTAGGTCTGTAAGAACGGAACAAGACCTCGACTTATCCTTACAGAGCGACACACAGATAGCTTCACTGTGGCCGTGATAACAGCCGTTTCACGGTACTGAGAGAGGAGCGTGCACGTACACAGCTGTCTGGTGTACGCAAAATTGTCAAGCTCCGTGTTTTTTAAGTATACGGACTGACACACGCTGTCTCTCTATAGTTTTGAATGTGATCAAACAGCAAATTTATTTAACTGTTTGAAAACTAGACAAAACTAGAAGGTGCAGGTCTGTAAGAACGGAACATGTCCTCGACTTATCCTTACAGAGCGACACACAGATAGCTTCACTGTGGCCGTGATAACAGTCGTTACACGGTACTGAGAGAGGAGCGTGCACGTACATGGCTGTCCGGTGTATGTAAAATTGTCAAGCTCCGTGTTTTTTAAGTATACGGACTGACACGCTGTCTCTCTATAGTTTTGAATGTGATCAAACAGCAAATATATTTAACTCAAGGTACAGTTCTTGCCCCTTTTCTCTTCACACTGTACACTGCAGATTTTAGGTGCAACTCATCTAGCTGCTACTTGCAGAAGTATTCTGATGACTCTGCAAAAGTAGGCCTCATCACAGGAGGAGATGAAAGAGAGTACAGAGATACTAACCAAGCTTTTGTGGAGTGGTGTCAGAGGAACCACCTTAGGATTAATTCCGGGAAGACCAAGGAATTGGTGGTGGACTTTCGCAAGGGCAAAAATCCACCAGTAGTGGTGAACATTCAGGGAAATGACATTGAGATAGTCGACACCTATAAGTACCTTGGTGTGATCCTCAATAATAAGCTTGACTGGGCCCATCACTTGGATGCAGTGTACAGGAAGGGCCAAAGCAGGCTTTATCTGCTCAGAAGGCTGAGAGCCTTCGGAGTTAGGGGGGCACTCCTTGCATCCTTCTTCAACTCTGTTGTGGCATCAGTCATCTTCTTTGGTGTGGCGTGCTGGGGTAGTGGCATATCAACCAGGGACAGGAATAGGCTGGACAAACTGATTAGAAGGGCCAGCTCTGTCCTGGGATGCCCCCTTGACCCAGTTCAGGAAGTAGGCGACAGGAGGATACTGGCCAAGGTGAGCTACATGGTGCAGAATGATTCCCATCCCATGCATGTGACCGTGACAAAGATGTGCAGTACTGTCAGTGACCGGCTACTTCATCCTAAATGTGAGAGGGAGCGCTATCGAAAGTCCTTCCTTCCTGCTGCAGTTAGGCTGTATAACCAGCACTGTCCAAAACGGAGAACGACCCAAACAGAGAACTGATAGATCCAAAGTTGTGACAGTCCGGTTACATTTTTTTTTTTTTCCATATATGTACCTACCTACTGTCAATGTAATGCCTTTATGCATCTGTATCTGTACTTGTTCCTGCCTTGCTGCTGTAATGCTCTGAATTTCCCCATGGTGGGACGATTAAAGGATTATCTTATCTTAACTGTTTGAAAACTAGACAAAACTAGAAGGTGCAGGTCTGTAAGAACGGAACATGTCCTCGACTTATCCTTACAGAGCGACACACAGATAGCTTCACTGTGGCCGTGATAACAGCCACTACACGGTACTGTGTGAGGAGTGTGCACCGCTGTATGGTGTGAAAAAATGCACGCTCAGTACCTCACCAGGACAAAAAAAAAAATTGTGATTGCTTTTAAAAAAGCAGTTTGCAGAGCAGTGGGTAAACAGCAATGCAGCCGTCAGGAAGCCTTAGAAGGCAGCCTAACAACCAACACCGCTGATCCAGCAAAATATAGCCTCCACTTGCACTGCACACACAGTGACTGGTGTGTTGTACAGGCAAAATCGCTAGCAGCAGAAGCAGTTTTTAGTGTCTTCTTCCCTGCCTAACGCTCTCCCTACAAAATCAGCAGCAGCATCAGCTCTCCCTATTCTGAGATCAGCATGAGTAACATGGCGGTCGGCGTGCACACCCTTTTATACCCCCTGTGACGCCCACCAAAGCAAGCCAATCACTTGCATGCCCTTTTGAAAGATGGTGGTGACCCCTGCCTATGTCATCACGTTGCCCACAGTGTCCGTGGATCCTGATTGGCTGAAAAAGAGCGCAAAACAAACTTTTGAAATGCGACTTTGGCGCTTAAGTCGCAGACCTCGTGGCCGACCTCATCCTAGGGTCGGGTTTCGTTTCATGAAACCCAACTTTGCCAAAAGTCGGCGACTTTTGAAATTTTTCGACCCGTTTCGCTCAACTCTAGTGACTGGTTCTAACTACAAAACACATGGAATAAAAATGAGTACATGGAAAAAATGAGTCTCCTCATTAATTAGAGGGATGAGTAAGACTTGATTTCCAGTTATCCGTGGCATCAGTATCAGTTTTCCTGTGCCACAACTTATTGCAAATGATGTGAAGATGGCCTTTAATATCATTTGATTTATTTGCTAATTTGAAATAAGAGATGCACAACCAGAATGCAAAAAGGGTGTACTAACCATGAGCAATATATAATGCACAAAACAATTTGCTAATTTGTGCAGCAAAGTCAGCGAGCTGGACTGAAAAAGGCAACATGTACTGTTTCCTGTGATGGCTCCCCAAAGGGTCCAGCTCAATAACTAATGCACAAGATGAATGGAAATGATCCCATACACAACTATGGGAACAGTTCTTACACCCACACATTGGGCTTGTGTAGCATGATGGAGGAAAAAAATCCAAATGGCCTGGATAAATGAAAATGAGGAATAAAAGAAATGAGTGCAGAGGTTCCAGCCATAACTAAGAGGTGGGTGGAACCAATGTTGTAAATGCTAATCCATTCTTATGGGTAATACTCTTTTACAGTGGGGGAAGTAATTGTTTGATCTCTTGCAGATTTTGTAAGTTTTCCCAATGATAAAGTCATGAACAGTCTATAATTTTTAGGGTAGGTTAATTTTAACATTGAGAGATAGAATATCAAAAATAAAATCCAGAAAATCACATTGTATAAATTCTATCAATTTATTTGCATTTTGCAGTGAGAAATAAGTATTTGAACCCTCTGTCAAACAAGACTTAATACTTGGTGGCAAAACCCTCATTGGTAAGCACAGCAGTGAGATGTTTTTTGTAGTTGATGATGATGTTTACACACATGTCAGGAGGAATTTTGATCCACTCCTCTTTGCAGATCATCTCTAAATCATTAAGATTTTGAGGCTGTCGCTTGGCAACTTGGAGCTTCAACTCCCTTCAGAAGTTTTCTATGGGATTAAGGTTTGGAGACTGGCTAGGCCACTCCATGACCTTAATGTGCTTCTTTTTGAGCCACTAGTTTGTTGCCTTGGCTGTATGTTTTGGGTCATTTTCTTGCTGAAAGACCCAGCCATGACCCATTTTTAATGTCCTGGCGGAAGGAAGGATGTTGTTACTCAGGATTTTATGGTTGGTACATGGCTCCATCCATTCACCTATTGATGCGCTGAAGTTGTCCTGTGCCCTTAGCAAAGAAACACCCCCAAAACATAATGTTTCCACCTCCATGCTTTACATTGGGGACGGTGTTTTTTGGGTCATAGACAGCATTTCTCTTTCTCCAAATACGGCGAGCTGAGTTAATGCCTAATACCTGAATTTTCTCATCTGACCACAGCACCTTCTCCCAATCACGCACAGAATCATCCAGGTGTTCTTTGGCAAACTTCATAAGGGCCTGCACATGTGCCTTCTTGAGAAGGAGGACCTTGCGGGCACTGCAGGATTTTAAAACTTTACAACATAGTGTGTTACCAATGATTTTCTTGGTAACTGTGGTCCCAGCCGTCTTGAGATCATTAACAAGTTCCCCTGTGTAGTTTTACGCTGATGTCTAACCTTCCTCATGATCAAGGATACCCCACAAGGTGAGATTTTGCATGGTGCCCCAGATATATGTTGATTGAAAGTCATTTTGTGTTTCTTCCATTTTCTTACTATTGCACCAACAGTAGTCTCCTCACCCAGCATCTTACTTAGGGATTTGTAACCCATTCCAGCTTTGTGTAGGTCTTGTCATGATCTCAGTGCGGGTTGGACCCGCACGCTTGGGGTTAATGTCTGGAACCAGTGCTGATGACCTGCACTTCTGGGGTTAAATGTTATGATCCCAGTGCAGGCTCTTACCTGCACACCTGGGGCTTATTATTGTGGCCTCTCCTGGGTTCTGGGAAAGCTTTTTATAGCCTCAGGAAGCTCCAATCCTCATCAGTTATACTTTCGCCCTTGGCACAGTGTGTTGACCCCTGAGTGTGTTTGTGCTGTGTTCTGGTTTGTCTGATACTTTGGTTTCGACTCGGTCTGTTCTCTGGATACTGCTTGTTGGATTCTGCCTGGTACCTTCTATGTCTGTTTGGCTTTGACCACTGCCTGGCCCCGACTATCCGTTCTGTCTCATCCCTGGTACTTTACTGCTATCTCTGTGTATGACCCCGTTTGTCTGACCTGAGTATTCCTGTAATTGTAAGATGGCTGCCGAATGAGTCCGTAAGGGAAGATTTGTGTCCTCACGGCTATTAGCTGCGGAGATGAGAGCTCGGAAGCATGCTCCAGCACATATAGTGCTGAGAGTTATTAGGCCATTCCAGGGCTGGGTTTTATGAGCAGTCATAAGAGATGGGTGGGAATGACTGCTCACATATCCCAACCCAGGGGCATGGTTTGGCAGATAAAATGGAGGCCAAGTGTCTCATTCAGGGTCTGTGGCTGGAGGTGTGGAGGCCTCCAGTGTGTTTGCTAGACATTAACCTGAGCGGGTGGACCTGCAGTACTAAATGGACTATTTATTTTCAGTTTGTTTTCGCTTTGTACTGGAGAAGGCTATACTTTGTTTGCTTGTGCTTATGGAACCGCTTCCCGTGCCTACCTCAAACCGCAGCTGAGTGAGCGAAACCTTACAGTATATATATATATATATGTGGGAATATCTCTCTAGGACTGTGCATTGTAAAAATAAATATAAATCGTATTGACATGTCAGAAAGAGGAAAGTAGGGCTGGTTTCACACATCTGTGTTTTGCTGGCTTCCAAATTCATGTCAGAACCCCGACCAGTCTGTGGATCGCAGTCCGAAAAAGGACTGTGAAAAACGCATGTGTAAGACCTGCCTTAAGGAGAACAAAAAGATCCTTAATATGATGTTTATATCTTTTTTACATTTACATAGTTAAATAGGACAGTACAGGATCAAGCAGAGAATATCATGGTTAGACGAAGTTGACATTGGGCTGGGGATTCTATGTATAGAGGAAATCATCGTGCAGTGCCAAATCATTTTTCCAACACATACCACTGGCACCTGGAAGGCTGTCCTATCAAGGCCTTAAATATTAAGCAATGCTTATCTTCTCATCACACAGACCTTTCTTCAGAGACCAGACAACCCATTTAAGTCCATTTTCAAAAATAGCCCTAAGTAGTAAGATTTCACATGAAGAAAATCAGTAATATAACAGAATCACTTGAATGTGACCCAACATTTTATTGGTTGGTTTTACTGTTTCACTCCATTGCAGTGATTTGCTGTTTTGCAGAGATCTGTGTCATAAAATGAAATGATGTGGTTTAAGGGCACATATGTGCAAGTAATGATGCGTTCCCTATTCTTAGAATGGAATAATGTTAAGCAGGCACCAGCTCCATGTTTCTACAGTGCAACATTCGTGCTTATGATGATAAATCTTTATTGATTCTGTCTCATAGTTTTGCATTATCGAATATATTCAATTAATTGTTAAAGCAATCTATCTTAGGCTGGTTTCACATTTGCGTTAAAACAACGCTGCGCCCTGCGTAGTTAAGCCCCGCCCCGAGCCGGCTCCCTGCCCGCCCCATCCGGGATCACCGCCTACTTTCGCATTTGCACGCATGCGATCGGCGCACCCTATCTTTAGCATAGGGTGCGCAGTTCATGCGCTGCCAGTGTGAAAGTAGCGTGCTGCGCACTTTTGACGGTGCGCCGTGCGCGCCGAAATGCAACATGCTGCATTTCGGCGCGCACGGCGCACCATCAAAAATGCGCAGCACGCTACTTTCACACTGGTAGCGCATGATCTGCGCACCCTATGCTAAAGATAGGGTGCACCGATCGCATGCGTGCAAATGCGAAAGTAGGCGGTGATCCCGGATGGGGCGGGCAGGGAGCCGGCTCGGGGCGGGGCTTAACGACGCAGGGCGCAGCGTTGTTTTAACGCAAATGTGAAACCAGCCTTATTGCAAAAAAACTAAAAATGGTAAGAATAGTAAAGTCGAGAGACTCATCTAAACCATGCACATGATTACTACTGCAAAGATTTATAAATCTTACAACTTTAGTACAAAGCAAAAAAAATTCAATTCCAGTCAAATGATGAATATGAACATACATATTTTTATTAGCACAACCATAAATAACAATATTTTTTTATAGAATCATATGTTATATGTAGTTTTATGGTATCATTTGTCCAAAAAACTTACTTAGTACATTACCATCTTGCACATACAGTGGGGAAAATAAGTATTTGATACACTGCCGATTTTGCAAGTTTTCCCGCCTACAAAGAATGGAAAGGTCTGTAATTTTTCAGTTACACTTCACCTGTGAGACGGAATCTTAAAAAATAAAAATCCAGAAAATCACATGGTATGATGTAATTATCATTATTGAATAAACTAAGTAGGCAGAGAAAATTATCACATATACAAAAGTGTAGCATTAACTTTACTGTTAAGGTACTGTCACACTAAGCGATATCGCTAGCAATATCGCTATAACTTGTGACGTTATAGCGATATTGCTAGCGACATCGCTGTGTCTGATACTTACCTACGACCGGCTCCCCTGCTGGTTATTGCTGATCGTGCAAGAACATTCAGGACCGCTTCTCATCATCAACTTCCTGCGGCGTTCCTGTGGAGAGATGAGCGACGAGCGTGGAGCCGGGCGGGAGGACGCAGGATCGCCTGGTGTGACAGGTAAGTAGCGACCCCCGACCCCTGCGATGTCGCTGGTGAGATCTGCCTGTGTGGCAGCTCACTAGCGACCACTTAGCGATGTACCAGCGATCCTGACCGCGTCATATCGCTGGTCGGGATCGCTGGTACATCGCTAAGTGTGACAGTACCTTTAGTGTTTCTGCCCTTCATGCTACAGGTCCTGAGTTGGGTACAATATATGCTCATTCTTCTTAGTAGATTTAGAATATGGTTACAATTGCACATTTATCTAATTCTGATAGGTGGTTCTTCTCCATTTTGTTTGTTGTAGATTACATCATAGGTCAACATTGCTATTGTGATAATCATATTATCTCAACAAGGCTGACTAGGTTACTAATGACGTAGCATTCAAATTTTTATCGGAGTCATACAATTTATGCCATAAAGTGGACAATCCTGTCAAAGAAAAAAACAGAAACATATCCCCATAGTATTTTTTTTTTTGTTTAAAAAAGATAACTTCCATTTATTTCGACAGAATCTAATTTTAACTTCCTATAGTGATTCATATTATGGCTTATGAAAACAATAATTTGCTGTATTTTAAAAAAATAAATACAATCTTCCAAGATCTGATGGTAAGGATGGAATAACTATAGACAATGTTTAATTTCAATTAATGTATTTGAGTAAATGTTTGAACATGAGATTTGTGGATCAGTTCACATCATTAAAAAATGTTCGTTCGTTATTTAGGGTTCTGAACAATATAATAAACCTTAGGCCGGGGTCATACTTTCGATTGTGATGCGAGAAACTCGCGCGAGTCTCTTGCATCAATACCTGGCACTCCAGTCCCGAGTGCCAGCGGCAGCACCAGGTATTGATGCGAGAGACTCATGTGACTTTCTTACATCACACTCGCAAGTGTGACCCCGGCCTTAGGCCGAAGACACACTAGTGTTTTAAAAATTGGTCTGATGTGCCTGAAAATCAGGCGTGTCATGCAAGTGTCATACAATTTTCATGTAAATACAATGTAATATTTATCACCTAGCATCCGAATGACATCTGAATGACATGCGAATGTAATCCGTATGCAATGCAATTTTAACATCAGCTTTTACATAGAGTAATACAGAGAGAGAGAGAAAACAAATAGATAACTAGAAATAGATAGAAATATGTGATTGAGATATATTTGTACTTTGTATGTGTAGCTTACTGTACATGCATTTTAGAAATAAACAAATACATTTCTGAAAAAAATGGAATAGGCTCCCCCAAAATTTTATTAACCAGTGGAGGGAAAGCAAACAGGTGGGGGCTGAAGTTTATTGCCTGGGAAGGGGGTAATACACTTGAGGCTTCCCAGGCTATTGAAATCAGTTCACAGCTGCATACTTAGCCTTTATTGATTAAAATGTGGTCCCCCCAAAAAAAGATGTGGAGTCCACATATAATTATTATCCAGCAAGGGCTAGGCAGACAGCTGTGGTCTGATATTAATAGCTAAGGAAAGGGCCATAAATATTGAGGAATAGGATTCTTATTTTCTTTTACTTTTTTATAGGTGACATAGGCTTCAGTGGATTAAGTGTCAAGGTGAATATATTTTGTTTTCGTTTTAATTTAAAATAAAGGTGTCAGTCATTGTCTTTATTTCATTTAAACAACTTTATTCTGGGTGATTTTTATTTAAAATATGACTATGGGGTTAGTAATGGGGGCATCTCATAGAAACCTCTCCATTACTAACCCCTGAGCATGATGTCAGCTGCCAATGCAAAGCTGACATCAACCCCAATACTATTACTCCATTTGTCAATGCAACAGGGCATGTGGGAAGAGCGGAAGCTAAGCACCAGAATTGGCACATATTATGGAAGCATCATTTCAGGAGTGGTTGAGAGGTGATTTTTTTTTAGTCTGGGAGGGGCCAATATCCATGGCCCTGTCTTATCCTATTAATATCAGCCAGCAGCTGTCTGCCTAGTCTTTACTGGTTATTAATTATAGGGGGACCCTTCATAATTTTTAAGGGTCCCCCCTTTTAATAAACAGTAAAGCCATAAGTATACAGCTGTGAGCTGATATTAATAGCCTGGAAAACTCCTTGTGTATTACCCCCTTCGCAGGCTATATACATCAGTCCCCAGCTGTCTGCTTTCCCTCTGCTGGTTTGCAAAACTTTGGAGGATCCCAAGCCATTTTTTCCTTTAAATTATTGATTTATTAATTAAATACATGTTCAGTAAGCTGCATAAGCACTGTACTAAATATATGTGTCATTGACATCTTTCTATCTAGTCTATGTATCTATATCTCTTCTATCCTATTCTGATCTGTGACACTGTGATTTTACTGTACTCGGCTCATGAAATGTCAGGTTTTTTAGGAGATGGGTGCATAAAAAACGGACGGCACACGCATGGTCTAAGTTCTGTGCAATTTTTTTCTTGCACCCATTGACTTGTATTAGCAATTGTGATTAGAAATTTGCATCCACTCACAGCATGTTGCAATATTTTATCAGTTTGATTGCAGTCTGATCCAAGCTGATTAAAAAATCGCAGATGAGTACGGAATCATTGAATAACATTGGTCCATTGGTGATTTTTTATAGGATTGCATCTGTCCGATTTCATCGCACGTGTGAGTGAGCCCTTAAAGGAAATCTATTCTGCACATCTCATAAAACTTAAGTGGTTTCATTACCATTCCAATTTTTATAGTTAGAGCACAGTATACACTAAATTACTGAAGATGTATCAGTGTAACAATAGTTTTCAACTGATGTAAATTTATTACATGTACTGTATAACCTTGCTATAATTTGTAATCTCTAATTGAGCTGTGTTCTCTGATAATTGCTAATATTTATTCTGAATTGTTGCACGGAAATCACTTTATTTATTTTATACTTTTTTGGTAAAAGTTTTGTGCACTCCAAACAACAGTCCAGAGCATGTGATTTTTCAGTTCAGTTCATTAGTTAATCCCACATTTGTAATCAGTCTTTAATATCTATCATGCTTGACAACATTTAACCCCTTAGTGATAGAGCCAATTTGGTACTTAATGACCAAGCCAATTTTTACAATTCTGACCACTGTCAGTTTATGAGGTTATAGCTTTGGAACGCTTCAACAGATCCCACCGATTCTGAGAATGTTTTTTCATGACATATTGTACTTCATGTTAGTGGTAACATTTCTTTGATATGACTTTTGTTTATTTATGAAAAAAATGGAAATGTGGCAAAAATTTTGAAAATTTTGCAATTTCCAAACTTTTAATTTTTGTGCCATTAAATCAGAGAGTGGTGTCACACAAAATAGTTAATAACTAACATTTCCCACATGTCTACATCAGCACAATTTTGGAAACATAATTTTTTTTTCTTATGAAGTTATAAGGGTAAGAAGTTGACCAGTGATTTCTCATTTTTCCAACAAAATGTACAAAACCATTTTTTAGGGACCACCTGTTAGGCGTCGGTATTTTCCCGCTGTGCGGGATAGATTCCATGCATTAGCTCCCATTCAGGTGTGGCTGCAGCAATTGCTGCTCAGCACAGACGTTGGTCCAAGCACCTTGCTCAGGCGCATCTTATATGTTTGGTTGCTGCTGGCTCTCCATCCAAGTCTATGGTAACCAGTGATATACAGGTGCAGTCTTGCACTCTAGAGTCTAAGTCCAGAGATCACCTTACTGAGCATGTCCGTGAGGTGGCGTCTTCTCATTGGTGGTCGGACATTAGCTGCTCTAGTGATGTGGCAGCTCCGGATTGGCCCGTGGGTGATGCCTCGACCGACTGGGCGTGTTTGTGGTGAAGCCTAGGGTTTAAAAAAGGCTCTCAGTGTAATTTACGCTAGTGTCATTTACGTTTGGTGTGTGTGGGTGGATACTCTACCACTCTGTCCGCATGTTTGTGGGTCTGCTTTTGCTTGAGCCTGTACACTTTGGCAGGCTGGTTGCTCACTTAAGCAGTTTTGTACACATGGCTCTCCGCCTGAGTCTCTAGTCTGCTACATGCTTTGGGTGCCGGTCAGGCACAGATTCAGTAGTGTCAGGACTGGTGTAACTAGCCACTTAGCTTAGCATCTGTTTCGTTCTTGTGTGCGGTTAGCACAGTCCAGTTACAGAGCAAGCTCTACCCTTATGCTATACTTCTCAGTGCAAGCGACAGGGTAACGGACCTAGCATCATAAAAGTTCTTTCTATTGGCGCAGCATCTTCTTCATTCGTGTGTGCGGTTAACACCATTAAGTTGCAGAACAAGCCTAATCCACGTGCTAATGTCCCTGTGATGTGAACAGGGTTTAGCACTTAGCTCACTTAGTGCAGTACCTCTCGGTGAAGTAACTGAGCTTGGTATTTGGTGTTCTGCTCACACTGTGTGGCGTTAACACAGTGTGTTGCAGGTAATGCTTGCTGTTTTGTTCCTTCATTATTCACACTAGCAGCAGGGTTCTTCTCTGCACGGTGGACCCCGGGTTGTGTTGCACTTTATTTTAAATTTTATTTAGTGCAATCCACCAACCTTAACACCACCTCATATTTGAAGTGAGTTTGGGGGAGGGTCAATATGACAGAAAATACCCAAAAGTGACACTATTCTAAAACCTACACCCCTCAAGGTGCGCAAAACCACAGTCAAGACGTTTATCAACCATTCAGGTGCTTCACGAGAACTAAAGCAATTTGGAAGGAAAAAATGAACATTTTACTTTTTTCAGAAAAAATTTACTTTGAAACAAAACTTTTTCATTTTCATAAGGGTATCAGGAGAAAATGGACCACTCAATTTGTTGTTTAGTGTTCCCTTTATTTTTTTGAGCAGTATATATCACTTTTGTTTTTGCTCCCATTTTTCAGGACCTGAACTCATAGATCTAAGTGTTTTTCTATGCACACAAAAGGCCTTTTTCTTTTAAACATTGTTGACAAATTTGTCTAAAACAATGTTAGCGAGCACCACAGGTAAACAAGCAGATCTATGTACATATTTAAATGTAACATAGAAATTAGCATTGCTTATTTAATGTACTGGTACCAAACTATATACTGGCAAAAAATACAGGGTACTTCCAAACAACAACAACAAAAACCTATAGAAAATGGAAGCCCGAGCCAAAAAAATAGTAGTAAACTTTGATTATAAATCATAGACACACAAGGTTAAAAGTTTCTCTATAGAGAATGCTATTGCAATGTGCGTATCGGAGCAGATCTGTTCCCTCTTGTTTTTCCCAGTATGGTATATGTTCTGTCTTCTTACACATTCTCACAGTGTACAATCTGACATACAGCATAAACATTCTCTGTCTTCCAAAATAAGCAGACTGTTCTCTGTAGTCTAACTTGTTTATTGGTTGTAAAGAATCGGAATGTATGCGAGGTAAAACTACAAGAATACAAATCACAGGTGTAAGTATTGAGCCTAGAATATCATATAATTATGGCATTTACAAATAACAGTGAAAGCACATAGCAAGCTGGAGCTTGTACATATGAACACATGACCTAGTCTCAATCACCGTCTGATTTAACAACAGTTCTGAACACACAATACCACAGAACAGAGAGAGCTCCCTTACCAGATATACTTTATCCAGAATAATTGAGTTTTAGTAACATAATGCAGGAAAAAGTTTTATGCAACTGTTCTGCTAGATTGCTTCTTACAAAATGACTGCTTCACCAGGACCTTCTTACCCAAAATGCATTGGTCTTTCCCACAATACTATTGACAACTTAACAGAAAAAATATTGTAATACCGTTAAACGTGGCGAGATGGTGCTATTGTCACATTAGACGTCACTAACAGAGTATTACAGCTTATTAAAGTGAAGACAGTCATTTTAGCCTTGTCTTTTGCCTTAATGGGAAGAACAGTATGGTATTGATTGTTAAGTCTTTTGTTAGGGTAGATATCACATTGGATTAATTCATTTTCCAGTGCGCTTTTGTTTTTGGCTACTAGGCCTCATTTGAACTATAATAGTATTGTATTGTGCCATTATAACTACTATACTATTGTTTTTCTGGGATATCATGTTGTGGTTTAGATTAATTGGGCTTAGGCAAGTTTCACACTAGCGTTCTTGGGCGCAGCGCAGGGCTGCCGCTAAGCCCGCCCCCGCCGTGCCCCCTCCGGTCAGTTCCTCCTCTGATCGCATGAAGGTGCATGTGATCAGCGTATCCTATATTTAGCGTTGGATACGCTGATCGTGCGCTGGTCTGATTTTGCTGGTGCTGCGCCCAGAGCACAAAAATGCAACACAGTGCGTTTTTGTGCGCTGGGCGCAGTGTCAAAAGGGCGCAGCACTAGCAAAATCAGACCAGCGCACGATCAGTGTATCCAACGCTAAATATAGAATATGCTGATCGCATGCAGCCTCATGCGATCAGAGGAAGAACTGACCGGAGGGGGCGCGGCCAGGGGAGGGGCTTAGTGGCGGCCCTGCGCTGCACCCAAGAACGCTAGTGTGAAACTAGCCTTAGGCTTTCCTTTTTCTTTAGCTATATAATATTTAGTCAATTGGTCAATACATAGAAAACAGCAAAAACAGACATAAATTGTGGAAAATATTGAGGAGCCCAAAATTTAGGGTACTCCATGTGTCACTGTATTATGCCTCTACGAATACTTGGTTGCGTTAATCTTGCAGGGTTATGTACCTTAAGTTCAAAAGAAAATTAAATATGGCTGTTCATGAGTCACAATAGTTTATATCAAATGCTCTTTGAGTAGCATATAATCAGAAGTGTCATTTTTGGTTTTCCATGGCGGCATTATTAAATTGTTCTTACTGACTTTTCTGGCCATTTTAGCTAATTAAAGAGCCAGAAACAATTGATTTTGATTTGCATATATCCCTTCAACATTACAACCTACTTTTATTTTCTTGCTTTAAATACTGTATATAGTCTACATAATTTACAGTACATGTCTAACTTTTGTTATTTGACATTTTTTTAAAAAAAAGAAAAGACAGGCAGATCTGATCACAGCCATATCAGATGTTTTATCCTGCAAATATAGGGTTAATATGCAGGTTAATAGCGATAGGAATATGCTCAGCCATCGTACTGAAAGTTATTCATTGGTGCATGTCAGTCAAAGTGTCAGGCGTGCTTACTGCTGCCACTCACAGTCCTGAATGGTGACTGTAGCCATGGTGGAACAATGAGTGAAAGCTGTCAGCTTCAGGGGAAATAAAGTTTATTTTCTCACAGTAGCTGCACTTTTAATATGACGTCCGGGCACTTTCAGCTCCTAGCACTATTAACCTGCATCTTAACCTTATATCTGTAACTTTATCACATTATCTAATATGTCAGGATTCTTTTAAACCACCATAATGGCCCAGCACAGCACTAATTTTGATTAACTACCCAAGCAATCGGGATGACAGACACACAGGGACAAAATTGTTGGTGACCTTTGTTTAAGTAAGAAAAACCCTCATTGGTCAATGAAATAACTAGAAACTGACAAAAGTAAAAAAAACTAATGAAAATGCCCTGTGATGGTAACCAGATAAGAGATTGAAAATAATTTGACTTTAGGCACATGTCAAACTAATAATCACAGGTGTGATCACAGGTGTCTACAAACTTGAAATCAATCATTCTGCCTATTTCACGAGAGAAAAGTAGTCACTGTGCTGTTCGTAGTCACTGAACATGGACCAAAGAAAGCTAAAAAGAGAGTTGTCTCAGGAGATTAAAAAGAAATTTATAGACAAACAAGTTAAACGTAAATGCTATAAGATCATTACCAAACAGCTTGATGTCTATCAGGGGTGTAACTACAACAGGTGCAGGGGTTGCAATCGCACCCGGGCCCTGGAACCTATGGGGCCCTAAAAGTTCCTTTGGCCTATAAAAAAAGACTTGCTATTAAATATTTAAAATATTTGGGGGCCCTGTTGGAGCTTTCGCATGGGGCCCATGAGTTTCAAGTTAAACAACTGATGTCCATATTACTATAGTTTCACATATTATTCAGAAGTTTAAGGTCTATCAGTCTACAGTTAAGCTCCTTGGACGTGGCCACAAGAGGAAAAATGTTAACAAATGGAAGAGACGGATAATACGATTGGTAACCTAAGATGCGGTCAGGACCAGACCGGTGATGGTGAGGAACGGAAGATTGGAGAAATGAGGTGAGTATAAGCATTTTTATTCCATTTTATGTTTATTATGCTCTAGTGGTTGAAGAGACCCCAGAGCATAACAAGGGATATTAAATTTGTGGAGAATAATTTCTTAATTTAATAATTAATTAATTTGGTATATTTAATAAACCAGTTAAAAAATAACAAAATAGTCCAAAACTAATAGCCACCTCAATTCAGCATATTATATCTCAATTTCTGCCACAAATTTGTGCAGACATAACAAAGGCAAATAGGCAAAAAATAGATGAATCAATAAAACCAATCATTTATTAATAAATTTCATAAAATTCTTTTCTACAAGGAAATTTCTAAAAAAAAAAAGGGAGTACAAATGTAATGATAGATGCTCACAGAATTAAGCTTTATGCAACATAATCACAGAATGTTTTTTTCTTTTCTTTTTTAAAATTTTTTTACACACAAATTATCTCCAAATAGTGTTTATTTCTTAAGCATAAATTCATAAGCTATATTTATATAAACTTCTGTCTAAATATTTTTAGGGAAAGGCCCAATAGTTCTAAAAGCAGAAGAAACACATCTTTGATTAAATAGTGTGAAATACACACTGCTGAAGGTAAATAACAATTGGGTTTAACTCCCTATACTATGTGTATACCATGATAATCAAAGACAAGGCTAACTAATCCTTAATGGAGTAATCACAATGCATAAATGCTCAGATAGTAGCGACTATTTAATCAAAGATGTGTTTCTTCTGCTTTTAGAACTATTGGGCCTTTCCCTAAAAATATTTAGACAGAAGTTTATATAAATATAGCTTATGAATTTATGCTTAAGAAATAAACACTATTTGGAGATAATTTGTATGTAAAAAAATTTTAAAAAAGAAAAGAAAAAAACATTCTGTGATTATGTTGCATAAAGCTTAATTCTGTGAGCATCTATCATTACATTTGTACTCCCTTTTTTTTTTTAGAAATTTCCTTGTAGAAAAGAATTTTATGAAATTTATTAATAAATGATTGGTTTTATTGATTCATCTATTTTTTGCCTATTTGCCTTTGTTATGTCTGCACAAATTTGTGGCAGAAATTGAGATATAACAGTTAAAACATAAGCCTGATGGCCATAGCCAGCTTTATTTACAATCTTCTAACCTGCATTAGCAAAATGACATTTCCTGCAAATAGGTCCATAATTTAGTGCCAATACAAGATTTTGTGCCTACACTGCACCTTGGTCAAGGTTTAAATTCCATACACTGAAACACAGAATGTTTTTTCTTACAAGTACCAAGAATTTATATGGGTACCCCTTCCTAGAAGTAAGAGTACAGTGTCATACAAAGACGTGGAGTGCCTACAGATCCAAAGGGATGGGATATGTTGCTGCACAATCTTCATGTATTAAGCCATAGCAATGTTCCTGATTTCTTAGGAAGCATATGCTTTGTGGCTAAACATAAGAACACTTTTAAAGTGAAGGAAAATTTCTGTTTTCTCCTGGTAAAGTAACAAATAATAAAGGCATTAAAACGTCTGACAATCCAGAAGTGAGTACAACAGTACTGTGACAATATTAAAGCATACTATCCAGGTTGAAAATAATAGTGACCTCTTTCCTTTTCCATTTGACCATAAAGGATCAATCCTAAATGTCAACTGTGATATATTCTAAAAGTACTCATTGAAGGAAGAAAAAAAAAAAACAGTATACAAGATTGGATGACACCATTGTACCTGATATAAATAAACTGTAAAGCATTTGCACACATGGAATTGGATGGGATATGTGCTCCGAGGGCTGAAAAGTACTAAGAAAGTGTAGTTGAAAAGCAGGCATTATATCTTACTTTCAGTAAAAGATAAAAATGGCCTTAGCAATAAAACATGGAAGCTCTATAGGTTTTAAATCACAATGAACAAAGCTATAAAGGTGATTGAAGTCTACACACCAAATGTTAGACACAAGACAAAGAGAACCAAATGCATCAATAATGTACAAACCAAACAATAATACCTGGGACACAGATCAAATCGAGCTGAAAGGATCTGTCTACACAATGTCCTTTGTTCTTCGGCTGCTTTGTTTTATCAATATTTATGATATTTTTTCACATTGCATCAAATGTTAGTTCCATACATTCCTCTCGTTTTAACACCTATTGATTTCTTCACTGAATAAAACTAAGCACTTTCTCTCTTTTAAATCCGTTGTCGATCTGGAAGAATGACCATCCAAATCAGATAAACCTTCTGTCAATTAATGCCGCTTGAAAGTGTCCACACTCCTTAGGCTCGCCTAAGCTTGATTGTTTCTCATTTACTGTAGTCTATTACAGCCTGACGCTGTTTTAGCCAACTTCCCCGCAGAGAATTTACCCTCTTCACGATATGTGGTAAAGCAGATAACATGCCTATTAAAAAAGGCCCACCTTTGAATATTGGCTTTATAGAAATCAACTGCAAAACCTAGTTGTTATAAAATATTGTCAATAGTCAACCATTTTTTACATTTTTTCCCACTTAATTTTTTTGCTTTTACTTTCAGAAATGGAAGAAAAAAAATCTCTCATTGCTAAGTCAACAATCTTACTTATAGCAAACCTGTCACCAGGTTTGGCCGATAGGAGATACGCTCACCACCTTTCAGGCCTGATATACAGTATTCTATAATGCTGTATATCTGCCCCCAACCCAACCTGAAAGATAAGAAAAAGACCTTTTATTATACTTAACTGCGCAGCGGTCCGATCCAATGGGTGTCTCTGGTCTTGGTCTGATGCCTCCCATATTTGTACAATCGCAGGCCTCCTTCTTGCTTCGTGTGGATAATGCATCTCAATGTCATCTACACTGTCTCCCTGGAATTGCACTCCTGCACAGGGGTACTTCTCTGCCCTCAAGGGCAGTACTGCAGTAATTTGCAGTAATTTGCTCTGCAACTTTAAAATCTTTGGTGAATCTGTCATTTATTTAAGCCTTTGATGTTGGCTCGGATTCTGACCCCGCATTTTTCCCCACACACAACAGCGGATTTTAACAGCCGCTGCTAGCCAGTTAAATCCTGCTGACAATCTCTGACATCGGGATTTAACACTCTCTGGAAGGAATTAATCCCATCCATCGATGCCCCTTCATGTGATCTGCAAAAGACTCCCATGCCCTTCATTACGATCCTCCTGTGTATGCCGGATTGTGGCCGGCATTCATGAAAGATCATGATGTCTGCATATATATATATATATATCAGAGCTGAAGCTCTGCTATGTATATCACAGGATATAAGTTTTTAAAAATCTGAAAATAATAAAAAAAACACAAGTTCAAAAGTTTTGCCCTACTGAAAAAAAAACGTTAAAAAAATTAAAAAACAAACATATTTGGTATTGCTAAGGTCAGAAATGTCAGATTTATCAATAAATAAAATAAAATAATCTGATCAGTAAATGGTGCAATGAAAAAAAAATCAAAATACCAGAATTATGTTTTTTTTTGCAACCACAACATTGCAATAAAATGCAATATGAGGCAATCAAATCATTGTATCTACCCCAAAATAATGAAAAATGTCAGCTCAGGATGCAAAAAATAAGCCTTCACCCCGCTACAGATCTGGAAACATGAAAATGCTTAGGGTCTCGGAAAATGGCAATACAAACACAAACTTTTTTCATACAAATTTTGAATTTTTTTCACCACTTGAATTAAAAATAAACTATACATGCTTGGTATCTGTGTACTCATACTGTTGCAGGACCATCCCGAATAGGATCACCTTGACGCGGTGGGATGGCTTTTACTTTTTTTAAATCAAAATCATGTTAACTAAGTACCCTATATTATTTTAATACACTATTCCTATTTATTTATTTATTGCTGGGTATTTGCTCAGTGTGAACATGCGCTTACACGTTACATGCAGACCTACTTATATTCCATTTCATCTCTTTGGCTTTTTGTTTCAGATTTTTGAACTCTGTGCAAATAAAGGCTTGGCCTCCCTTTTCTTTAAGCTGGAAATTACATTTATATAGCTCTACATTGCTGGGTGTCCAGTAGTTGGGCTCTTGGTCCTACTCAGTCCTTATTCACATGTACATCATTTTAAAACCCTACAAAGTAAATCAATATTTTGGGCAGGCTATCACTGCACAGAATTATTTATTGAGATAATTTCTTGTGTGTTGATATGGGGTCAGGAAAAAGATCAGTTGCAGAATATCCACATTAATCTATTAAAATGAAACTCTAACAAGGATAAGGGCTAATGCACATGATTCGCAATACCTGGTCACAATCCTATAATACTATAGTATAATACTATAATATACTGTGTGCTGCCTCTTTCTTTCAGCATGGCTTCCTGCTCCATTTTACACTACATTAGCATTGTTACCGGGTATTGGTAATTATGGCTGCTTTTTAATATGATGTTGCATGGATTTCATGTCCTTTTTTAGTAAAATTTCTTATGCACATGACCCTATTACTGCTCTGTGCAAAATAGAACTTTTGTATAATCGTAATATTGAACCAATAGTCCAAAAGACTGTACTGTGTGTGTAAGGAGATGGCGGGGAGCCTCATGTACCTTCTCTCTCCTTGATGCTGTTCACATGTGTCACATGCACCACCCTCATGTTTTATTAATGTTTTACTATTGTGTGCACTGTAATGTATTTGTCATGTACTGCAATGCGATGTATTGTGCTTTAGCTTAGGAATAGATGAGGAAGTAGTGCAGGACCATGAGGGGATTAGACTAGAGGGGGTACATTAGAGATAGAGAATAGGATAGATAAGAGTGTTCGTTAGATACAGGCAGCATAGGGGTTAAGCAGATGGGAGAAGTCACACAGCAGAGCAGCACAAAGCAGGGTGGTATAGGAAAGGCACTTCATGATTAGAGACAGATGCCCGGGCACCTTGCCCAAATGCAGGACATGTGAGCAGAGTATTACAGGTCATGGGGATAAAATTGCTTCAGTAAGGGGCTCCAGGCTGAGAATCATACAGGTGGTCACCAGCTTATACAGAACTGTTTCAAGGAAGGATCCAAAGCTAGTGGCTGAGATAAGGAGGCAGCTGAGTCGGCGAGCCCGTTACCCTATAACTCGCAGCCAGATTAGGGAAAAGGTGGGAAGTTGGTGGGCCTGGAGCATGAGTGGGACAGAGATTGTCCAGAAGAGGGACAGGGATTTTCCAAGGAAACAGGTGGGACACGGATTGTCCAGGGATATAGTTGAGATTGCCGGGAAAGGGAAGCTGATGCAGAAGATAAAGTCTGTCCAGATGACAGGGAAAGATAAGATGTCTCTGTGTTTAAATTTGAATGTGAAGTGTATTTAATCTGGAAGCAACGCTACTTTTTCATGTATGTCATCCCCTGAGGAAGAAGTAATCTATACTTTGAAACGCGTTGGGAAAAATAATAAAATATCGATCCTTTAATGCACTAGTATTTTTGTATTATGTCAAGCAGCGCACGAAATCCAAAAAAGTTCCATTGAAGTTGATCTGTGTTTAACTTGTGCTGCTTGTGTGAAGAATGCAGATAAGATGTCTCTGTGTTTGACTTGTGCTGCCTATGTGATGAATAAGCTGCTGTCTAGTAAAGTTAAGCTGATGGAAAAAGATCTCGTCTCTGAAGTGATTTGCAGAGCTCATGAATGTGGAGACGACATGGCAGCAGCTGACGGGAATCTGACAGAGCCTGTGAGTGTGCTGTGGTGCATGCTGCACATGCAGTACTAGGGACTTGATTTATCTTTTCATGTACAAGGTGCCGGGGTGCTCACTGACTGTTGCTTAGCGAACTCACCCATGACTACCATCCCATGCCACCTTGTTACATATGCAACAAAGCTGAGATTTCATAAAAGGAATATGCAAAATCTGAAAAGACTTGGAATCATAATGTCTAGTGGCAAATGGTATGGAACTGCAGAGCTTTTTTATGATAAGATCCATCAACAGCATCATTGGTATAATGTCATCACTATTGCCTGTAAGGAATGTATAAGTATACCTAGTTTTGTGGTGGCCCACCTACTGGTATCTTATAAGGGTATGTTTTCATGTTCAGGATTACATCAGGATTTGCTACAGCCGCAGCGTCCAATCCACAGCGTCCAGATATTACAGCATAGTGGAGGGGGTTTTATGAAATCTTGTCTCCACTATGCGTGTAAGAATGCGGGTGACACATCCGAAATTACGGACATGTGGTGTGTCTTTTTAGACCACAAAATGTCTCTCTTGTGTAGACGCTCGGTCTACGCAAGATAAATTACACAGTCTATGGATACGACGCGGTGATACTGCATGTGTTCAATGAACACATGCGGTATCACCGAGCGTAGAAAGGGGGCAGTGCTTTTGGCGGAGCAGGGTTTCCGCAGCGTCCAAAGCGCCGGCAATACGGAAAGTGAAAACATACCCTAACAATCAGTATGCCAGTCTGTGAGTTAAAAACCCCATAACATTATCAGTTTGCAATGAAAAGCCAGACTTTACTCACATAATGATATTGATGTTACTTATTTGAAAAGAAAGAAAAAAATCACCCCATGTTTCATTTCTTTTTAAATTGTGTTTTACTGTGACTTATGTGAAAAATATGTCACTTTTTAAATCGTAGCTAGAAAGATATAATTTCCTAAAATATTAATATGGTCATAAAATGTGCCCAACTTTCTACTGTATCATATATTATGAGTAATATGCTTATGGCAAAACCATTTTGCATGTTAACATACCACAAGATTAAAATATAATTTAAAGATGGAAATGTTGCATTTCAAATTGAGTTAATTTTTTTTTTATCTTCCCAAGTTGTTCTGAAGTCATCATAACTCCCACTGAATGGTTTTTAACTTTAATGAAACAATTTTCAACAGATTGGGATAGAAGTGCTATTTGTATCGACATACAGAATAGTCCCTGCATGAGCCATAAAAATGAAATGAGTAACAATTTTAATGCCTCAACTCTTGTTCTGTAGAAATCAATATATCACTCAGATGTCATATCAACATTTAAAGGAGAACTTTCTTGTAAGCTTTCAGACCTCAGAGGCAGTTAATGTGGTTATTACTGCGTGTAATTTCAAAATGTGGATGTGAAAAGTGAGCAAAAACAACAATAGTAAATGTATTTATTTCCCAAAGCGTGCGTGTACAGTGCCATGTTTTGGAGTGTTGCACCTATATTGTAATGTGCCTTGTCAGGTCCTTTGATACTTACTAATCCATTGCCCTAAACCAAAATCTATATTACTGACTCACCCATATGCTTGCACACTTGACAAGAATGCAGATGTTTTGTAGGTTCTGCTCTATACCTGTAGTGTGTTATTCTAGTCCTTCATTTATTAGTGTAATGTATGGAGAGAGGTAATTAAACTTATAAGAGACAATGCTAATGGTTGCTTATCTCCAGAAAGAACTAAAGGATTTGGTGCTTAAAGAAGACATCCAGCAATTTTGTTTTCTCCATCCGTACAGCACTCCCCCTGATTAACTGTCACACTCTGCAATTCCCTTACACATGTCTACTTAAATCAATATAGTTCAGCCTCCTCTTTCTTCTCTTGACTCTTCATCTTGATTCTCAGATTTCACACTGCCATTTTTGCCTTTATGTTATTTTTATCAATCCTAAGATGCATCAGTACAGCATCACATGGGCAGCCAGAGTCATACAATTTCTGCCCGTTTGATGATCCCCACTTTAAATTCAAGTAAATTAGCTGATAAAATATAAAGTCAGAGAGACTGAACTGTGATGTTCTATGTTATAACTGTAATTCAGGAACTGTGCAGTTCTAACCATTATCTGTGATAGGAGCTTCTGTCTTTCCTTGAGCTTTCAACCTCTGATCCTCACAAGATCTCTTTCTCTACTTCCCTCTTATCTCCTCTTCCCACAATCACATACAATATTTCTCCCATGTATCACTCCAACTTAAGCGTGCCCTGAAAACGCATTTATTCAGACTGGCCTATCACCTCAACACATTAACCTAATCTATCCCTGTGTGGCACAGCCAAAAGTTTTACCATAACCAGGTTTCCCCGCATCATGTTCCCACATGCTTTATGCATCTATTAGCCCTCTGTGTCTGTACTGTTACACACTTAACATTATGGCTGGTCCATACAATCAGGGCAACTGTTATCACCCACCTTTCGTGTCTACCTCTTTCCTCATAGACTGTAATCTTGTGAGCAGGGCCCTCATTCCTCTTGGTATTTGTTATAATCTATGTGATTATTGTTATGCTGTAATGTCTATTGTCTGTACAAATCCCCTCTGAAATGTAAAGTGCTGCGGAATATGTCGGCGCTATAGAAATAAAATGTATTATTATCATTTATTATTATTACTCTGAAGCCCTCTACCCAACATATCAGACTCTCAACTACCATGGAAACCTTCAAACGGATCCTCAAGACCCAACTCTTCTGACAAGCCTAAAACCTGCAGTAACCATCGCTCCACCATACCACTGCACGACCCGCTCTACCCTCACCTACTGTATTCTCACCCATCCCTTGTAGACTGTGAGCCCTTGTGGGCCGGGTCCTCTCTCCTTCTGTACCAGTCAGTGACATGTATTGTTTAAGATCATTGTACTTGTGTTTTATTATAACCCTTTTCACATGTAATAAATGGAATAATGGCACAATAATAATAATAATAAACTGCCCTATCCTTATTTCCTCTAACATCATCTGTCTTTAGAGCGTCGGGGCTGTCCTTGCATTTATTAAATGGTCTTCCGATCCCACTAACATTCATTGGGAAATCAATTTAGTTGACTGCATGGAGCTAATCTCTTCTTAAATAATATCTTTTTAAAAGAAGCACTCCCACTAACATTTTTATTGTTTAAATATCTGTATATGTGGATGTAATGTAGTGTGAGTGTATTAATATACATTTCCCCCAGTTGCTCTCTTCAGTGTCCAGTGCCGTTCTTCTGCTCTTATGAATGACGTTACCGATCTGCAGACGCCTCTAAATCATGCTGACCTCTGCGTAACCCAGAAGTGACTTCTGCAATGTAAGTCTATGGAACAAGGCTCCTTAGCCTTTCATTATCACAGTGACTTTTGGCTCACGCAGAGATCACCGAATGAGCCAGCAGGTGACGTCACTGAGAAGAGCAGAAGAAGACGCTGGACAACAGAGAGAGCGGCGGCTGGTGAGTATATTAATATACTGACAATACATTAAATGCATATACACACATACTTAACCAATAAAAATATTAGAGAGAGTGCTTCTTTAACCCCTTTACTCCCAAGGGTGGTTTGCACGTTAATGCTCGGGCCAATTTTTACAATTCTGACCACTGCCCCTTTATGAGGTAATAACTCTGGAACGCTTCAACGGATCTAGGCGATTCTGAGAATGTTTTCTCGTGACATATTGTACTTCACTTTAGTGGCAAAATTTCTTTTCTATGACTTGCGTTTATTTATGAAAAAAACGGAAATATGGCAAAAAATTTTAAAATTTTGCAATTTTCAAACTTTGAATTTTTATGCCCTTAAACCAGAGAGCTATGTGACACAAAATAGTTAATAAATAACATTTCCCACATGTCTACTTTACATCAGCACAATTTTGGAAATTTTGTTAGGAAGTTATAAGGGTTAAAAGTTGACCAGCGATTTCTCATTTTAACAACAAAATTTACAAAACCAATTTTTTTAGGGACCACCTCACATTTGAAGTTACTTTGAGGGGTCTATATGGCAGAAAATACCCAAAAGTGACACCATTCTAAAAACTGCACCCCTCAAGCTTCTCAAAACTACATTCAAGAAGATTAAGCACCCTTCAGGTGCTTCACAGGAGCAGAAGCAACATGGAAGGAAAAAATTAACATTTAAATTTTTAGTCACAAAAATGATCTGTTAGCAACAATTTTTTATTTTCCCAAGGGTAACAGGAGAAATTGGACCCCAAAAGTTGTAGTCCAATTTGTCCTGAGTATGTTGATACCCCATATGTGGGGGGGGACCACTGTTTGGGCGCACGGCAGGGCTTGGAAGGAAAGCAGCGCTGTTTGACTTTTTCAACCTAAAATTGGCTGGAATTGAGATTGGACGCCATGTTGCATTTGACGAGCCCCCAATGTGCCCAAACAGTGGAAACCCCCCACAAGTGACCCCATTTTGGAAAAAAGACCCCCTAAAGAACTTATCTAGATGTGTGGTGAGCACTTTAAACCCCCTAGGGCTTCACAGGATTTTATTACGTCCCGGTGTGAAAATAAAAAATCCTATTTTGTGCCCACAAAAATGACCGTTTAGTCCCCAATTTTTAATTTTCCCAAGGATAACAGGAGAAATTGGACCCCAAAAGTTGTTGTCCAATTTGTCCTGAGTACGCTGGTACCCCATATGTGGGAGAAAACCACTGTTTGGACACACGTCGGGGCTTGGAAGGGAAGAAGTGACGCTTTGAAATGCAGACTTTGATGGAATGGTCTGCGGGCGTCATGATCCGTTTGCAGAGCCCCTGATGTGGTTAAACAGTAGAAACCCCCCACAAGTGACCCCATTTTGGAAACTAGACCCCCTAAGGAACTTATCTAGATGTGTGGTGAGAACTTTGAAGCCCCAAGTGTTTCACTAAAGTTTATACTGCCCGGGCGTGAAAATAAAAAATCCTATTTTGTGCCCACAAAAATGATCGTTTAGTCCCCAATTTTTAATTTTCCCAAGGGTAACAGGAGAAATTGGACCCCAAAAATTGTAGTCCAATTTGTCCTGAGTACGCTGGTACACCATATGTGGGAAAAAACTGTTTAGGCACATGTCGGGCATCGGAAAGGAGTGACGTTTTGGAATGCAGACTTAGATGGAATGGTCTGCTGGCGTCATTTTCTGTTTGCAGAGCTCCTGATGTGCCTAAACAGTAAAAAAATCCCCACAAGTGACATTGTTTTGGTAACTAGACCCCCAAGGACCTTATCTAGATGTGCCCCAACTAATCTAATGTTTCTGGTAATTTAGTAGTGCATTGAGGTGTGGCACAATTTGAAGCAATCCTTCATACGCAGGCCAGGTTTTTCAGGGCAGGTGTCACATTGATAAATGGTGCCCTTGCGTACTCCATTTTGGTAACACACTCTGAACCTTTTTTTGTGTTTTACCTCTTTTTGCAGTTTGCGGGACCTGCCCCGGGAAATGCTGACCTGGTACAATACGAGCACCATCAGTTCCAGAAGTACTGGGGCCCGCTCCTTCCAGAGTGCCAAACATCAGGGCCTTAACCACTACCTCCTGGAACTTAAGGTACAACGTATCGGTGTGGCGCGCACATTGTGACAGCAGGAATACGTTGAGCATTGCCAATTGGACGATGTGCACGGCTAGCTTTTTGTACCACACCCTGCCTTTTCTGAAAGCATTGTGTGATCAACGCTCTCCATGTTTTGACTGTACCCCAGTACACATTCAGGTTTGCTGACCTGTGCAGAGGTACCCCGTACAGTTCTGAGGGCGCTGCCATCACCGTGTATGGTGGTCAAGAGAAAGACATCCCTCTTTTCCTCGTACTTGACCACCAGCAGGTAGTGGCTACATTGGCATCTGCTCTCACCTTTTCGGAGCATCTGCCCAAGTAGCGGCTTCGGGAGGCCTCTCTGATTTTTGCGGACAGTACCGCAGGCTTTGGTACCTCACGCAGAGAGGGATATGTAGAGTGGGATGCTGGTATAAAAGTTATCAGTGTAGAGGTGATAACCTTTATCCAGCAGTGGGTGCATCAAATCCCACACAATTTTCCCACTCACTCCGCTAAATGTGCACACGGAAACAGTGCAAAGGGGGGTAAAAAGAGGGGGCTGGGGGATTGGGGTGGATGGATAGAGATTGGGCAGGAATCAACAGTTAGGGTTGTAGTTAGGTGGCACAAAAAGGGTGAAAAAAATGAAAAACGGCAGGCACAAGCTCTGTGCGTCACTTATCAAAGTTTTGCAGCTGTGTGTACGGAGGTGGCGCAAAGGGGGCTGAGTGAAAAAAGCGAGCACGAGTGTTGACCAGTGATCTGCGTCACCGATCAACGCTCGGCGGCTGAGCACGGAGGCGGCGCAAAAGGGGGGCTGGAGGGGGTAAAAAAAAGGGGGAAGGGGGGATGGGGGATTGGGGTGGATGAATAGAGATCGAGCAGGGATCAACAGTTAGGGTTGTAGTTAGGTGGCACAAAATGGGGTGAAAAAATGAAAAACGGCAGGCACAAACTCTGATAAGTGATGTGCGTCACTTATCAAAGTTTTGCGGCTGCGGGATGAGTGTGCGGAGGTGGCTCAAAGGGGGCTGAGTGAAAAAAAGCGAGCACGAGTGTTGATCGGTGATCTGCGTCAACGATCAACGCTCGGCGGCTGCGCACAGAGGCAGCACAAAAGGGGGGGTAAAAGGGGGGGTGGAGGGGGATGAAGATAGATTGGGGGTGAAGATAGATTGGGCAGGGGATCAGGGATCAGTTAGCACTTACAGTTGTAGTGTTCTTTTTTCTTTCTTAATTTTTCTGCAGGGATTGTGATGCTACCCAACACAGGAGCTGTTGCTGCGTATGTCCTCTCTGCAGGAATCCTCAGCTAAAGTGAGAACCCTTGCAGACACATCAGACAGGTCACAGGCAGGTCAGGGACAGGTCACAGAGCGGTCACATCGCTGTTGTGACCTGTCATTGGTGGGATCGAAGGATTACATCGATCCACCAATCCCTGCCCTGCCTAGTGACCATGGCAACTGCCTAGGATCGGACCTCAAAACTCCGATTCCTAGGCAGGTCATGGCCAGGTCACCAGCAGGGCACAGAGCGGTCACAGCCTAGGACCGAGTACATCGGTACTCGATCCTAGCCTAGGACCTCGTTGTTTCAGTCAATCTGATTAGCTGAAACAATGAGAAGCGCTGTGATTGGCTGTTCGGAATTGAACAGCCAATTACAGCGCATGGGGGGGCAGGCCAGGGAGGAGACAGCCCGGGATGCCGAGGCCATTTACCCTGAGGTAAGATGGCGTCGGCATTTTAATGCGATCAACACGACTTAAGTTGCGATGTCGTATTAAAGGGCATGACATACTATTCTGTCCATGGGACTTAACTCCCAGGTCACATGGACGGAATAGTACGTCTAATGCAGTAAAGGGGTTAAGCAAGGAACCATGTGTTAAATGGGGAAGAATTATTTTACATAAGCTGTCTAAATACAAAACGACATAGGAATATGATCTTTTTAAAATACTAATTAGAACACTTGTGCTCAATTTGGGACATGATAACTATATTGTTGGCCAAATTTTCACCAATGCCACTGAAGATTAATTTTGTAAAAAATGTATTTCATCTGAGGGATTTGATTCAGTAATGATAAACATTAGACAGCCTATGCAACATACTATGATAAAGCCACACACAAAACTCTTAGGTAGTAACTAAAATCTTAAAGAAACATAAATGTCTCTGTAATAGCCTGAGTATGACGTAGCACAAATATGCAGTGATCTTACAGTGGTAAGGACATTGTAATGTTCAGTCATTTTTACAAACAACCTAACAATGATTCTGCATTACACATTAATGCACCTAACAGAGCACTGAAAACGGCCTTATGGAATAGGGTTTTTGTGCTTTTTTGTATGAGATTTTTATCATGAGTGGAAATTAAAAAGAAAAGAGCCTTATTTTCTCATGAAGCTGTGATACAATGAAAATAATAGAAAAACAATTAATAAAAGAAACGAGTGCACTTGTAATGTTTAGCCATTATAACGTATATACTCGTGTATAAGCCGACCTGTGTATAAGCCACCCCTCCTAATTTTGTCACAAAAAACTGGTAAAACTTATTGACTCGTGTATAAGCCTAGGGTGCACAGATAATGCTGCACAGTGAGTGTCCCAAGATAATGCTGCACAGTGAGTGTCCCAAGATAATGCTGCACAGTGAGCGGCCCCAGATAATGCTGCACAGTGAGTGGCCCCAGATATTGCTGCACAGTGTGTGGCCCCAGATATTGCTGCACAGTGAGTGGCCCCAGATAATGCTGCACAGTGAGTGGCCCCAGATAATGCTGCACAGTGAGTGGCCCCAGATAATGCTGCACAGTGAGTGGCCCCAGATAATGCTGCACAGTGAGTGGCCCCAGATAATGCTGCACAGTGTGTGGCCCCAGATAATGCTGCACAGTGTGTGGCTCCAGATAATACTGCACAGTGTGTGGCCCCAGATAATGCTGCAGTGCGTGGCTCCAGATAATGCTGCACAGTGTGTGGCCCCAGATAATGCTGCAGTGCGTGGCTCCAGATAATGCTGCACAGTGTGTGGCCCCAGATAATGCTGCACAGTGTGTGGCCCCAGATAATGCTGCACAGTGTTTGGCCCCAGATAATTCTGCAGTGTGTGGCCCCAGATAATGCTGCACAGTGAGTGGCCCCAGATAATGCTGCACAGTGAGTGGCCCCAGATAATGCTGCACAGTGAGTGTCCCCAGATAATGCTGCACAGTGAGTGTCCCCAGATAATGCTGCACATTGAGTGGCCCCAGATAATGCTGCACAGTGTGTGGCCCCAGATAATGCTGCACAGTGTTTGGCCCCAGATATTGCTGCACAGTGAGTGGCCCCAGTTAATGCTGCACAGTGAGTGGCCCCAGATAATGAGGACAGTGAGTGGCCCCAGATAATGCTGCACAGTGAGTGGCCCCAGATAATGCTG
This sequence comes from Dendrobates tinctorius, assembly GCF_039654945.1. NCBI lineage: Eukaryota > Metazoa > Chordata > Amphibia > Anura > Dendrobatidae > Dendrobates > Dendrobates tinctorius. Next base: position 30,882,169 of record NW_027361703.1, on the reverse strand, counting down.
CACAGTGTGTGGCCCCAGATAATGCTGCACAGGGTTTGGCCCCAGATAATGCTGCACAGTGAGTGGCCCCAGTTAATGCTGCAAAGTGAGTGGCCCCAGATAATGCTGCACAGTGAGTGGCCCCAGATAATGCTGCACAGTAAGTGGCACCAGATAATGCTACACAGTGAGTGGCCCCAGATAATGCTGCACAGTGAGTGGTCCCAGATAATGCTGCACAGTGAGTGGCCCCAGATGTTGCTGCACAGTGAGCGGCCCCAGATAATGCTGCACAGTGAGTGGCCCCAGATAATGAGGACAGTGAGTGGCCCCAGATATTGCTGCACAGTGTGTGGCCCCAGATAATGCTGCACAGTGAGTGGCCCCAGATAATGAGGACAGTGAGTGGCCCCAGATATTGCTGCACAGTGAGCGGCCCCAGATAATGCTGCATAGTGAGTGGCCCCAGATAATGCTGCACAGTGAGTGGCCCCAGATAATGCTGCAGTGTGTGGCTCCAGATAATGCTGCACAGTGTGTGGCCCCAGATAATGCTGCACAGTGTGTGGCCCCAGATAATGCTGCACAGTGTGTGGCCCCAGATAATGCTGCACAGTGTCTGTCCCCAGATAATGCTGCACAGTGTGTGGTCCCAGATAATGCTGCAGTGTGTGGCCCCAGATAATGCTGCACAGTGTGTGGCCCCAGATAATGCTGCACAGTGAGTGGCCCCAGATAATGCTGCACAGTGAGTGTCCCCAGATAATGCTGCACAGTGAGTGGCCCCAGATAATGCTGCACATTGAGTGGCCCCAGATAATGCTGCACAGTGTGTGGCCCCAGATAATGCTGCACAGTGTGTGGCCCCAGATAATGCTGCACAGTGTTTGGCCCCAGATAATGCTGCACAGTGAGTGGCCCCAGTTAATGCTGCACAGTGAGTGGCCCCAGATAATGAGGATAGTGAGTGGCCCCAGATAATGCTGCACAGTGAGTGGCCCCAGATAATGCTGCACAGTGTGTGGCCCCAGATAATGCTGCACAGGGTTTGGCCCCAGATAATGCTGCACAGTGAGTGGCCCCAGTTAATGCTGCACAGTGAGTGGCCCCAGTTAATACTGCACAGTGATTGGCCCCAGATAATGCTGCACAGTGAGTGGCCCCAGATAATGCTGCACATTGAGTGTCCCCAGATAATGCTGCACAGTGAGTGTCCCCAGATAATGCTGCACAGTGAGTGGCCCCAGATAATGCTGCACAGTGAGTGGCCCCAGATAATGCTGCACAGTGTGTGGCCCCAGATAATGCTGCATAGGGTTTGGCCCCAGATAATGCTGCACAGTGAGTGGCCCCAGTTAATGCTGCACAGTGATTGGCCCCAGATAATGCTGCACAGTGAGTGGCCCCAGATAATGCTGCACAGTGAGTGTCCCCAGATAATGCTGCACATTGAGTGGCCCCAGATAATGCTGCACAGTGTGTGGCCCCAGATAATGCTGCACAGTGTGTGGCCCCAGATAATGCTGCACAGTGTTTGGCCCCAGATAATGCTGCACAGTGAGTGGCCCCAGTTAATGCTGCACAGTGAGTGGCTCCAGATAATGAGGACAGTGAGTGGCCCCAGATAATGCTGCACAGTGAGTGGCCCCAGATAATGCTGCACAGTGTGTGGCCCCAGATAATGCTGCACAGGGTTTGGCCCCAGATAATGCTGCACAGTGAGTGGCCCCAGTTAATGCTGCAGTGAGTGGCCCCAGTTAATGCTGCACAGTGATTGGCCCCAGATAATGCTGCACAGTGAGTGGCCCCAGATAATGCTGCACAGTGAGTGGCCCCAGTTAATGCTGCACAGTGAGTGGCCCCAGATAATGAGGACAGTGAGTGGCCCCAGATAATGCTGCACAGTGAGTGGCCCCAGATAATGCTGCACAGTGTGTGGCCCCAGATAATGCTGCACAGGGTTTGGCCCCAGATAATGCTGCACAGTGAGTGGCCCCAGTTAATGCTGCAAAGTGAGTGGCCCCAGATAATGCTGCACAGTGAGTAGCCCCAGATAATGCTGCACAGTAAGTGGCACCAGATAATGCTACACAGTGAGTGGCCCCAGATAATGCTGCACAGTGAGTGGTCCCAGATAATGCTGCACAGTGAGTGGCCCCAGATGTTGCTGCACAGTGAGTGGCCCCAGATAATGCTGCACAGTGAGTGGCCCCAGATAATGAGGACAGTGAGTGGCCCCAGATATTGCTGCACAGTGTGTGGCCCCAGATAATGCTGCACAGTGAGTGGCCCCAGATAATGAGGACAGTGAGTGGCCCCAGATATTGCTGCACAGTGAGCGGCCCCAGATAATGCTGCATAGTGAGTGGCCCCAGATAATGCTGCACAGTGAGTGGCCCCAGATAATGCTGCAGTGCGTGGCTCCAGATAATGCTGCACAGTGTGTGGCCCCAGATAATGCTGCACAGTGTCTGTCCCCAGATAATGCTGCACAGTGTGTGGCCCCAGATAATGCTGCACAGTGTGTGGCCCCAGATAATGCTGCACAGTGAGTGGCCCCAGATAATGCTGCACAGTGAGTGTCCCCAGATAATGCTGCACAGTGAGTGGCCCCAGATAATGCTGCACAGTGTGTGGCCCCAGATAATGCTGCACAATGTGTGGCCCCAGATAATGCTGCACAGTGTTTGGCCCCAGATAATGCTGCACAGTGAGTGGCCCCAGATAATGCTGCACAGTGAGTGGCCCCAGATAATGCTGCACAGTGAGTGGCCCCAGATAATGCTGCACAGTGTGTGGCCCCAGATAATGCTGCACAGGGTTTGGCCCCAGATAATGCTGCACAGTGAGTGGCCCCAGTTAATGCTGCACAGTGATTGGCCCCAGATAATGCTGCACAGTGAGTGGCCCCAGATAATGCTGCACAGAGAGTGTCCCCAGATAATGCTGCACAGTGAGTGTCCCCAGATAATGCTGCACATTGAGTGGCCCCAGATAATGCTGCACAGTGTGTGGCCCCAGATAATGCTGCACAGTGTGTGGCCCCAGATAATGCTGCACAGTGTTTGGCCCCAGATAATGCTGCACAGTGTTTGGCCCCAGATAATGCTGCACATTGAGTGGCCCCAGATAATGCTGCACAGTGTGTGGCCCCAGATAATGCTGCACAGTGTTTGGCCCCAGATAATGCTGCACAGTGAGTGGCCCCAGTTAATGCTGCACAGTGAGTGGCTCCAGATAATGAGGACAGTGAGTGGCCCCAGATAATGCTGCACAGTGAGTGGCCCCAGATAATGCTGCACAGTGTGTGGCCCCAGATAATGCTGCACAGGGTTTGGCCCCAGATAATGCTGCACAGTGAGTGGCCCCAGTTAATGCTGCACAGTGAGTGGCCCCAGTTAATGCTGCACAGTGATTGGCCCCATATAATGCTGCACAGTGAGTGGCCCCAGATAATGCTGCACAGTGAGTGTCCCCAGATAATGCTGCACAGTGAGTGGCACCAGATAATGCTGCACAGTGAGTGGCAAAAGATAGTGCTGCACAGTGAGTGGCCCCAGATAATGCTGCACAGTGAGTGGTCCCAGATAATGCTGCACAGTGAGTGGTCCCAGATAATGCTGCACAGTGTGTGGCCCCAGATAATGCTGCACAGTGAGTGGCTCCAGATAATGCTGCACAGTGAGTGGTCCCAGATAATGCTGCACAGGGAGTTGCCCCAGATAATGCTGTACAGTGAATGGCCACAGATAATGCTGCACAGTGAGTGGCTCCAGATAATGCTGCACAGAGTGTGGCCCCAGATAATGCTGCACAGTGAGTGGCCCAAGATAATGCTGCACAGTGAATGGCCCCAGTTTTGCTGCACAGCGTGTGGCCCCAGATAATGAGGACAGTGTGTGGCCCCATAATGTTGCTGCTGCTGCCGCTGTCTCCGTTACAAAAAAAATGTACACTCACCTCCTGTTGCTCATCAGCGTTGTCGGCTCTGGAAAGGGGACAGGTGAATATGCCCCCCCCGTTCATACTCACCGCCTCCTGGCACTCGTCTCTGCAGCGCAGCCCCTGCTTGTTCCATGTTCTCGGCGCTAATGTGCTCTTCCTGCTTCAGCGGTCACGTGGTACCACTCATTAAAGTCATAAATATGCGCGTATTCATGAGTTTAATGAGCGGTACCTCGTGACTGCTGAAGTGGGAAGAGCACAGCAGCGCCGAGAACATGGAGCAAGCAGGGGGGCTGCAGAGGGCGAGTATGATCTCTGACACCCCCGATCCCCCTCTGCCGCCGATCCCCTGGTATATGACTCATGTATAAGCCGAGAGTGGGACTTTCAGCCCTAAAAAATGGGTTGAAAATCTCGGCTTATACACGAGTATTTATGGTAATTGTATATTAGATCAGCTATAACTATTAAATGTTTTAGATGTAAATCTGAAAAAAATATACAGACACAAACAGTATTGTACAAAAGTTATGATCTGGTATGGAGAAAGCATAGTTTCAAAACTAATATGAACAGAAAAGAGAATTCTAATTACAATTAATAATTGGTGTTGCTTTTGTCTTTAAAGCATCATAAAAGCATCATCTCTTCTAGGTATACTTGCAAACAGTTTTTGAAGAAACTTGACAAGGTGGTTGTTCCAAACATCTTGGAGAACGAACCACAGATCTTTTTTGTATATAGGATTGCACAAATCCTTCTCTCACTAGGGCTCTTTGGGACCAATATCATCACTTCAAGGACTCGCTGTTCATTACAACACTGAAGATAGTTCTTAATGATATTATGAGCATGTCTGAGATAGTTTTCTTGCTGCAGAATGAAATTGGAGCCAATCAGATGCCTTCCTTAATATATTTCATGATAGACATATAACTTCCTGTATTTCTCAGTGTTAAATACATTACATCATTAATCCTAACCAAATCCCTAATTCCATTTGCTGAAATGCAGCCTTAATTTGCAAGGAACCGCCACTATGCTTTACTGTTCTGCAGACACTCATTATTGTGCCACTCTTCAGCCCTTCACTAACATATTGCCTTCGGTTACAGCCCATTATTTCACATTTATTATCATGAGTCCAGAGCCCCTGCTGCCATTTTCTGCATCTCATGTCTTATATATTCATGCACAGTTCAGTCACTTAGCTTTCATTCCAGGTCAAAGGTATGTTTGTTTCCACAATTCTTCCAGGAAGTCCCCTTTTGGGGAGATTCCTCCAAACAGTAGTTTGGTGTAGCTAGGTTCCACTGGTTGCTGTCACTTCTGAGCTGATGGAAGTAAGCATAATGTGTCTTTTATCTGCTGCATGAAGTTTCCTTGACCAACCACTATGTCTAAAGCCCTTAACGTTGCCCATTTCTTGGTGTCCTCAATGCTAAGAGGTACAGACAGACACTTATCCATCATACAATACTATCAGAAAAAGTGTTTGATTGTTTCCATATTTATTGTGCAGCAGGACAACTGTACACATGCAACCAATGCTGTTAAAGGGAACCTGTCATCAGGATTGTGCTGAGTAGCCTACATACTATGTCAGGTTGGCACCGTTATATTGATTAAAATGATACCTGGAATGATGAAATACATCTTATGGTTGTTTAATCTTTATTTTCAGTTTTGCATTAATGATATGCTTGAGCTCTGGGGCGGCCTGTGGGGTGGAGGGGGTCTTCATGTGGTTCTCTGCTTAGATATTCATCTGTATGGATTCTGACAGGTCACTGATCCCTCAGTGACCTGCCCCCTATTTTACATAGTGAATATTATATTGAAATTTTTTTCGTACTATAAGACGCACCGGACCATAAGACGCACCCCTGTGCTGAGCTGGGGCAGGTGGGCTCTGCGGTGTGAGGGTGGCGGCGGGCTGTGCTCCGGTGCAGGGGCGGTGGCTCCGCCGGCATTTCCTCGCAGCCCGGAGGCCCCCGCACATCCCTTGCTGGCCGCCGCCATGTTGCGGTGGCCTCCGGGAACATGGACGCCGGAAAGATGGCCGCCGGTCCAGGTACGGCGCGTGCGTGGGTTCAGATCTCGTCCCGAGATCTCGGGGGACGAGATCTCGTTGCCGAGATTTGAATTTCGTCCCCCGAGATCTCGGGACGAGATCTGAACCCGCGCACGCGCCGTCCCCGGACCGGCGGCCATCTTTCTGGCATCCAAGTTCCCGGAGGCCGCCGCAACATGGCGGCGGCCAGCAAGGGATGTGCGGGGGCCTCCGGGCTGCGAGGAAATGCCGGCGGAGCTGCCGCCCCTGCACCGGAGCACAGCCCGCCGCCACCCCCGCACTGCAGAGCCCCGCCCACTGCCACCACTGCACCGCAGGTTAGTATATTGCGACCATAAGACGCACCCCCCACTTTCCCAAAAAATTTTGGGGAAAAAAGTACGTCTTATGGTCGGAAAAATACGGTACCTTTTGCAGGCAGGAGCCAGCGGTGGTGCTTACGCTGCAGCATGATCGCATGTGTAATGTGTAATTAATTGTTTCATTTGATGGTATAAATAATTTCTTTAAAAAAAAATCTGAAAATGGTGCCGGTTGCACCTGCACAATATCATCTATTAGATTTGTTTATTTATTTATTACCAATAGATGCTAATGCGCAGGCACCAAAGGCACCATTTTGCTAGAAAAAAATTGTCTCCACTAAGATGGCAACGGCCACACCTGCACAGTAGCATCTATCAGCGATCCGATAGATGCTAATGTGCATGCGCCGGCAGCGCCATCATGGAGAAGGAATTTTTTTCTCTATCAAGATGGCAATGGCCACGCCTGCGCAGTAGAATCTATCAGCGATCCGATAGATGCTACTCTGCATGCGCCGGCAGCGCCATCGTGGAGAAGGAATTTTTTCTCTCTATCAAGATGGCACCGGCGGCGCCTTCGCAGTAACAGTTATCGGATCACCGATAGCTGCTCCTGCGCAGGTGCGGCCAGTGCCATTTTCAGACTCATTTTTAAAAAAATAAATTTATGTATATCATCAAATAAAAGAATTAAGCACACATTATAGATGCGATAATACTGTAGCGCCAACTCCTGCCTGCAGAAGGTGATTTTTTTTCTTGTCAATATCTATAATGTTCATTATGTAAAATAGGGGGCAGGTCACTGAGGGATGAGTAACCTATCAGAAGCCATACAGATGAATAGCTGAGCGGAGCACCGTATGAGTCAGCACTGTCCATCACAAGTAAAGCAGTCCCCAAGATGCAAATTGCAATGCCATGAGCTGGGTGCAATGGTGCTGTTTTCCGGTCGTCACAACGTGAAAGAATGCAATGATGCACCCAGCTCATGGCCACATCATGAGTGCACGAAGCCTCCTCATTTGTACATGGATTAAAAGTTATTTTCATATGCACTATGCCAATCATAGGTACAGTGCTAGTAAGATTTTTATAGTGGTGTTGTCCCCTAAATCACATTATAGTTGTTCTAAACGGTATTTTGGGATGAAAGACTCCCTTTAATTAATATTGTACTTCCATAGCATATCACAGTTAACAGCTTTTACATCTCTAACTGCTAAGCATTATTATTTTTAAGATCAAGTACCTTAAAAGCCAATCACCAGCACTACTAGATCACCCAGTCTGACATTGCCTAGGAGGAATTGTGCATGGGTCCCACGTTCCTGGTGAGTTCCGTTATGCTCACTACACACACACTTTAGATAGCATCATCCGCCTACGTTACACCTACTTTTTCCCCATCTGAGGATTCCATAAATATTTAGACTTTGCCATTTTTTTGCCGATGGGCAAGAGAAGTGTGAGTCACTGAAAGATGTAAAAAACTGTCCTTGTTCTAAACTCAGTGCTATCCAGCATATTTCTACCATTCCTATGCTTATGTTCAATTTAGTTGCATTTTTTTTAAGAAATATAATTTCTCTGATGGTAAATAAATGACCCAAGAAAAGATACACTTCCAATGCATTAAATGTACTACTATGTGCTGTATCAGAAGAAAAAGGCATTCTTTACATGCGACTTGCTCCCCAGAGTGCACACAGTGCATGGGAACCGAACAAAGGAAAATTGCCTCCTTGAAAGTTCAATATTTCTCTACACAGCTGACAGATTTTTAGGACACTGATCCATAGAGGAGATTAGGGATTGAAAAGATTTTCTTAGTGGAAAGCGTTCCTGCTGTTTGTACTGTAAATACTACTTAGAGGGTTTTTTTAAAACAGCTTGATATGAAGCACACTGTTTAATGGATAAAATATTCAGATCTAGGAAGCTTTGTTATGCATTAAGGCAGGTGGTGCTGCGATTCCAATCAGGGAAAGAATAAGCCATAGAAGGATTCAGAACAAGAAAACTGTAATCACTTTTGTTGGAGGATTTTGCATTAGTTCTAAAGAAGGTTCATAGCTCATAACTTTCCATTATGGTTTTTGTGGCTATTTTCGAGAGAGAGAGGCGAGGTGAATAGTGGTCCAGCAGTGTTCTGTGAGAATCTTTATATTAGGGCTACAATACAGTCCTTTCTTTTCTTCGAAAAGTGAAAGTGTTAATGTAGCTAATTTTCTGGCCATTCATGCTACAGATGGTAAGAAGTTTTTTTTATTTTTGGGTGTTGTGAATGTTGAAAATCATATAAAAAAAACCTAAAACTTTAATACTTTATTGTTAAAAGAACCCAAAAAAGGGTCACACCACAAAGTGAACACAACAAAAACAGAAAAAGTGCCCCCCCAAAAAATATATATAAAAATGAGATGGGGATTTCCTAGGAGTCCCTGATGCAATCTAGTACTCACACCTTCCTTGCCGCGGAGGTTGGCACCCTAGGGCGGGACGTTGTTGTGCCCCTGCTCAATGATGACTCTCCCTAGGGACCCTATTCCACCATGCAGCCACTAGGGAATCCCTTTCCCAATGCTAAAGGGACCCCTATCACTATACAGAGATGATCCTGTGATAAGGAGGACCCTACACCCCAAAATTATTTAAAAACATATAGGAACACATCGGCAGTATTGTGGCGTATAGTGGTGAGAAATCGATACAGAGATGCCAAACTGTCATGAACTCATTTTCTGCTCCACCATTTGAGAGTTCCCCTTCCGTTCTCCCTCTGGTGGTGACAGGAGGTAGTGCAGTTGGTTTAAGTTGTAGTGATCTGCCACCTGATGACGAAGATAACGACTGGATCTCTGGAGTATCAGACTGGATATAAGACAGCCGACGCCCTATCCGGGTGCTGGTGATTCAGTCTGCTTCTCAGGTCCTGGACTTCAGCTCTCTTCCAGTCTTCTCAAGTTAAGTTTGTTTTTTGCTAATGTTCACACTTGCGCTTGTTTTGGTCAATTCAGTTTGTTGTGTGATCAGCCTGCCCCTGCGGGGGCTATGCTGAAATTCCACTCCTATTAATCAGTATTTGCCAATCTGCTTTTTGTCCCTTATTAGATAGGCCTCTTTTTTGCTCTGTCTCAGAATATTTCAGAGTGCTGATATAGGTTTAGAAGTCTAGTGACTTCAGGGTTAATTTTGCTATCAGAAGTGTTGGACAATATTTTTTAGGTTGTTTTTGGCAGATTGCAGACAGTGTCTTTCCTTTTCTGTCCCTTTTAGCTAGCCGGGCCCCATCGTTTACTCATCCTATTTTCCTGCCTTTGCTTGTATTTTCATCTTGTTTAACCGTCAATACATGTGGGGGGCTGTCTTTCCTTTGGGGTCTGCTCTGGGGCAGTTAGTTTTCCTCTTTTCCTGCTTTAGGCTTATGTAGTTCTCCGGTTGTGATGAGGCGTCTAGGACCAACGTAGGAACGCTCCACGACTGCGGTTAAGATCAGGGATCTGCAATCTGCATAGTTACCAACTTCTCTGATTTTCTGAGACTTAGCTTGTTGTCTTGTTTTTCCTCCTTGGTTTCCCATTCATAACACCAAACCCTCCTTTCAAAAAGATACACAGAGGGTATGGTGTCAGTTAAATCACCACTAAAAAATGTAGATACATGATGAGAAATATGAAGTTTCAATTCTAGGTTTAAAGTTGTTACCATATGCATCAGCTCAGATAGTTTAGGCACCAAAACAGACAGTGTGGGGGATCACTCTCAGACATACAATATATTTTGTCCCATCAAGGGTCAATACCTCTGATTAGATAGTTTTTGGCACAAACTTGACAGCATAGGGAGTCACCCACAAATATATAGTGCATTTCGTCCCAACAGAGACCGATATCCACTGAGCCTGTGCCCACTGTATTAGACATTGGACCCCACCGGGGGTCAAACATAGATGTAAAGATACAACCAGTGGACTGCTCAAATATGTATGTTTCAAATACTCATCGTATCATCCGCCGTCTGCCACATAGCTTATAGCGCCTCAACGCGTTTCGCCCCATCTGGGCTCATCAGGAGGCCCGATGTCAACATGACTTGTGTCCTGATGTGGTACATAGCTGGATCGCCTCGATATCCCCCTCCTTTTGAACATACCGCCACAAAATCTGCCAGCCCCGGACGTTGTTCAGGGACACACCTCCTAACTTCAGTGCGCATGTCATTATGGTGTGTAATCCACATCTCGTGCCATGGAGCGCAATACTCACATCCCTTACTCTCAGTGCGCATGTCATTGATCCACATCTCGCGCCATGAAGCGCGATACTCACGTCACCCAACCGGAACTCCCTTAACATTTCCAGATAGCTGGGCTACTGAGTTTGCGCCCACCTACCGCGCATGCTCATGGAATCACTAAACAGCAATTTACCGCACCGTGAAGCGCAGATCTCATTTGATGTCAGGGGCGCAGGTTCAATTTGAACCGCACCACCATGACATTCGATGGGCTGCCCTGCCTTGACAGAGGATGTAAATGCAGAATGTAGAGTACAAGATGTCCTTATATAAACTAACGGCATTAGAAAATAATCATTAATATCAATTCGTGCATTGTTTAAAGATGATGGTTTTGTCTATGTGAGATTGCCATTATAAGCAATTTTATGCACATTTTATGTAGATTGATATAAAATTCACATACATCTTTATATTGCCATGGGCAGGAAAAATATATCCAAAACTCTTCTTAGAGACCGTATATTCACCTCTTTATCAATTAAGAATAATCGCATAATTAGAAGTATATGATCCCATGCGGTATTGGGGGAAAGAATGATAACACTAGATTCTTTATGGTAAATCCATGAGGGTCCTAACACTCGAACCCTAACTAGAATTGGAACGTGATCCAGTAAACTATAATGGTCCAGATTGAAATTATGGCAAGAAAGTACTAAAAAAGTTACCAGGCTAGAGAAAACAAGCAAAAGACAATTGTTCATTAATCCTCTTGGGTTGAAGACTCTCCATACTAAAAATCCATTCACATTCCCTTTTGAGGATAGTTTTGTCAGTGTTCCCCCCTCGGGGGTTGACAATGACTACCTCAATTACTGTAAACTTAATGTCAGCAAGATGGCTGTTATGGACAAGTTGCTTGTGCTTTGCCAGTGGGGTGTCTCTTCCATTCCTGATGTCCCCCATATGCTCCCCCACTCTCCATCTAAATTCCCTTTTGGTCTTACCTATATAATCCTTTGGGCAGGAGCATGTAGCCAAATAACTACTCCAGTGGTTTTGTTCTTCGAAAAGTCAAGTTGGTAAAATGTTTTCCCCGTGGCAGCTACATTCAGGACACAACTGACCTATTGAATAAACTAGCAGCAATAGGTCCTCTACCAGAAGGAACCATCCTGGCCACCATGGATGTGGAATCTTTGTACTCTAATATCCCACACCAAGATGGTTTAAATGCCTGCAAATTCTTCATGGAAAACACAGGAACTGATGCTGATGCTGTGGTGAAACTTATAAAATTCATCCTCACCCACAATTACTTTGAATTTGACAACAGGATCTATCTAGAGGAGACTGGCACAGCTATGGGAAGTAAAATGGCTCCACAGTATGCAAATCTTTTCATGGCCAAGCTTGAAAGCGACTTTTTGTCCTCATGCCCCATCAGGCCCCTGGTCCACTACCGCTTCATTGATGATATTTTAATCATCTGGACGGAGTCTGAGCAACAGCTAAAGATTTTCCATGAACAGTTTAATCAATTTCATCCCACCATCAATTTAACACTTAACTACTCCAGTACTGAGATTAATTTTTTGGACACCATAATTAAGCTAAAAAACAATGAAATAGAGACATCCCTGTATCAGAAGCCAATCGACCATCCAATATACCTTAAATGGGACAGTTTCCATCCAAAACACATAAAGAACTCTATTATCTATAGCAAAGCCATCAGATACAATCGTATATGTTCCAACCCCATGGATAGAGACAAACACCTTGGTCGCCTCAAAAAGACCTTTTTGAATCAGGGTTACCATCCAAGAACAATTGAAAACCAAATTATAAGAGCCACCAGATTGTCAAGGAATCACCTGCTACATTACAAAGCTAAACAAGAAAATAACCGAGTGCCTCTAGTAGTCACCTACAACCCAAATCTGGAGGTGCTAAGGGGAGCTGCACGGAAATTACAACCTTTACTACAAAAAGATGCCCGATTAAAATCCATTTTTCCAGACCCCCCCACTGCTGTGTTTTTGGCAGCCCCCAAATTTAAGAAGCATCATTGTCAGAAGCTCCCTGTCCTCTCCAACAGCTGCAGGAACCTTTCCTTGCAACCAGAAAAAATGTAAAACCTGTCCATTTATAATGACCACGGACAAGATAAAGATCCCCAACTCACATCAGGACTACAAGATCCCAGGTACTTTCACCTGCATTACATCTAATGTGGTGTACTTAAATATTTGTACTAAATGTCCAACTGGGGGTCTGTATGTGGGGGAGACAGGGCAAAAGCTTAGAACAAGGATGAATGCTCATCGTCACACAATAAGAGAAAAAAGAATGGATCTACCTGTGGCAAAACATTTCTGTATCCCTGATCACAGCAACGTGGATATGAAATTACTGGTATTAAAAGGTAACTTCAATTCTCAGAGAGAGAGACGAGTTTGGGAGTACAAATTTATGACAACTTTTGACACTCTCAGTGCTGGAATGAATGTGTCGCATGGATTTATGTCTTTTTACATCAATTAAGGAATTTCCTTTTAAAACCTTGTGGGGGCATCACAACACAGAACTAGACCCCATTCAGAGGACCATAAAACATCCGGACTCCTTATCTATGAACTGGTCCAATGTTTATATTTATGTTTCTCCCTCTCCCATATTGATAGTTCTGCTTCACGTCACTTGTCTTATCTATTGCATTTTTTCTAGGCTGTATTGTGCATAAATATGTGACTTCAGATTTTGTATTAGTCTAGCCTGATGAAGAGACCTGAGTAGTCTCGAAAGCTTGCAATGTGTTACCATCTTTTCAGTTAGCCATTAAAAGGTATCAACTACTGAGGACTCTCAATCCTGAATATTTTTCCCCGTGGCTGAGCTACAAAAGGACTTATTAGGTTTCATCCACTTACACATGCTGCAATCCCCACACTTGAAGAAACCACAAGGTTTCCTATCAAGCCAGGTACCCTTCATTGCCGGTCTCTTGTACTGACTATGCACGAACATGTCCCTTATAGACTTCCCTTTTCGGAATGTGATGTTCGGGCGTTCACCTACCAGATCTTTAATATCAGGGTCTAGCCTCAAGACATCCCAATGTTTTGCCAAAACTCTCCTAACTTCTTGATGTTTGACATCAAACGTACCGATGATTCTCAGAGTATCCAACACATCCCTCGCCATAGGTTTCTGTAGGAGTTGTTGCCTATCTGCTCTTGCCGCAAATTTATAAGCTGTGTCAAGGACATGTGTCGGGTAACCCTTTTTTCTAAATGTATTATACATGTCCCCAGCCTGACTGTGGAAGAGGTCATTCCTAGAGCAGTTTCTCCTCAATCTGAGGAACTGACACTTAGGAATTCCTCTCTTGAGAGGAATTGGGTGGTGACTCTGCCAATGAAGCAGACTATTGGTGCTTGTTGGTTTGCGGTGAATTCTTGTGGAGATAGACCCAAAGGACTCCCTCCTAATTTTAACATCCAAGAAGGCTAGTTCCTCCTTCTCAATCTCGGAAGTGAATCTGAGGCCTACATTGTTTTGATTCAGATCTCTTACAGAGGCCTCAAACTGCTCCTTCGTCCCTGACCATACGACAAAGACATCGTCTATATAGCGATACCATATAGAGATGTATTCTTGCCACCACTCGCTGTCACCTCCAAACACGATAGTTTCCTCCCACCACCCCAGGAACAACTTCATATTTCTCATCATGTATCTACATTTTTTAGTGGTGATTTAACTGACACCATACCCTCTGTGTATCTTTTTGAAAGGAGGGTTTGGCATCTCTGTATCGATTTCCCATCATTATGCGCCACAATACTGCTGATGTGTTCCTATATGTTTTTAAATCATTTTGGGGTGTAGCGTCCTCCTTATCACAGGATCATCTCTGTATAGTGATAGGGGTCCCTTTAGCATTGGGAAAGGGATTCCCTAGTGGCTGCAGGGTGGAAAAGGGTCCCTAGGGAGAGTCATCATTGAGCGGGGGTGCCACAACATCCCCCCTAGGGTGCCAACCTCCGCGGCAAGGAAGATGTGAGAACTAGATTGCATCAGGGACTCCTAGGAAATCCCCATCTCATTTTTATATATATATTTTTTGGGGCACTTTTGCTGTTTTTGTTGTGTTCACTTTGTGGTGTGACCCTTTTTTGGGTTCTTTTAACAATAAAGTATTAGGCTGAGAGCAGACGTACTTTTTGGCCCTGCAGATTTTTCCATGCAGAATTGAAGAAATCCGCAGGTCAAATGACCTGCATTTTTCCTGCAGATTTCTTCCATTTTTAATACGGTTTTCTTGCGGTTTTTGTGCGGTTATCCACTGCGGTTTTCCCCCTGCGGATTTGAAGACAGGGGAGGTGGAAAACCGCACAAAAGAAGTGACATGCTGCGGATTTTGTACCGCAGCGTCTGCACAGCGGTTTTTTTTTTCATTGATTTAAATGCTGCTGTACATCACAATGCGGATATGAAATGTTTCTGCGCAGTAAAATACGCTGCGGATCCGCTGGATATCTGCATCGTGTGCACACAGCCATAAAGTTTTATGGGTTTTTTTATATGATTTTTGGCTAGAGACCCTGGTTATATCTTACATTCAGAGTTTTGTTAAGAATGTTGATAAAGTTCCAAGAAATTATAGGAATCATTTTTTCCAGAATGTCCTGTTTCGTCTTGGGGTTTCCATGATTTCTGTGACTGACTGAATCAATCAATCCATTATTTTTTCCAATAAGCTCACTGTTTTCATAATAAGACCAACATTATGCTGTAGGGACAGGACTACATCTAGTAGCATTTATTGAACATAACGGCTAAAGCAATATCTACTCTTCTACAAAGTAATTTCATTGGATTTTGGCAAATTATGGCTGCAATTTTCATCTCTTTAGTGACATGAACATTGCTGTGATTAGACAATAAGGATTGGTGCTCAGCATTTAACTAAAGATTTGGCAGAAATAAAATAGGGCCCTCACACCTTTAGTATTAAATTAACACATTCATTTTCCTTTTTTGTGTAGTACATATCGGTGGGGAGGCCCCCTCCATGGCTCAGCACCCATGTTATTGACCCATCTTTCCCACATAAGGTTTTAATTGTGAGCTAGGCCTGGATTCCATTCACATGAGGCTGTTTAAACACATGAGGAGTTAAGATATTTAGTGGTTAGGGACCATCGATAGTAAAAGGTCACCTTGACATGATTGGATGGCTTTTGTACTCTAATCAAAAAACACTAAGTATCTTTACATTTTTAATGTTTTGCAGCAATATTGCAGTTCATGTATTCATCACAGTGTACTGATGCATCATGTTTGTATATGTTAGTGGAAAAAGTCTTGACTAGGTAAAGACTATTTCTTTAAAGGGGTAATTCAGTTCTTTAGAATTGGTAATTCTTGGCATATGCCATCAATATAGGGTTAGTGGCAGTTCACCGAAGTACCCCTGATGATTAGCCGTTAAAAGGGCTTCAACACCCCCCTGATAATTTACCCAGCCACCAATACTGTGGTATTGTAATATTTACTATATACTCGTTCAATTCTGCTTGTCTTTCTGTCTGTTTGTAAAGGAAATCCCGTGTCGCTGATTGGTAGCGCCGCTGATCTCCCGACGGTTGCCGTTGGTCATTTCCTGCTGCACAGAGGTCAGCGGCGACGCAGCCGGAAGATGACCGGCGCTAGCCGGTGCCCAGGGTCCAGAGGAGAGGAGACTCTCCTCCAGGGCCTGGGTACCACAAACCTGTAAAAAATAGAATTAAAATATAAAATAGTGATATACTCACCTTCTGACGGCCCCCGGACTCTTTCCCTCCTCTCACCACATGCCCGGTATCTTCCGGTCCTAGTAATGCTGTGTGCGAAAGACCGCTGATGACATCGCGCTCTCGCGAGAGTGACGTCATCTCCGGTCCTTCGCGCTATGCATTACTGGGACCGGAAGATGCCGGGAGAGTGGAGAGGAGATCGGGGTCCGTCGAAAGGTGAGAATAACCTTTTTTTAAAATTTTTTTAAATTATTTTTTACATTTTATCTTTTACTATTGATGCTGCATAGGCAGCATCAATAGTAAATAGTTGATCACAATTGTCAAACAGTATGCTTGACAAGTGTGACCAACCTGTCAATGACATTCCTAGCGATACTTCAAATAGATTGAAATGCGCATGAATTCCGCACGCGAAAATCGCGTGAAAAACGCATGTTTTCCGTGGGAAAACGCATGCGAATTCGCATGCATTTTTCCCCGCAGCGGGAGTTGCGGAAACGTGGGTACTTAGCCTCAGTGTGACACGCAGCAGCGACCAGGCCCCCGCTGAGAGACTGCCAGTCGTAGTGGATCGTCCTGGATCATCTTTTGAACATCGGTCTCCCACTGGCCATATTCTAGAATACCCGATGCGTTAGAATCGTGCCACCATCTAGTATTATATAAATGTACATCACTGGGCTACGTTCTCTAAGAGGGCTAAAATAAAGTACAAATAAAAGTTTTAAAAATGTGCAGAAAACTAAAAAAATATTAAAATGTCTGTTTTCATTGTAATACTTACCTCTTCTCATCAGCGTCAGTTATGGCCCCAGAATCCTGAACCCTGCACTCTCACAGAAATACATACCTCATCTTCCCTTCTCTGGGCATTGCATCCAGGGATCTTCTGTGCAGGGGCTGGCGAGTCACTGTGACCTACAGTGTGCGCGTCGATAATGTGCACTCCCCACTTCTTCCCTGCATAGTCATTGCTAGAAACCATATGTACATGGCGATTCCTATGCAGGGAGGAAGTGGGGAGAGCACCTTATCGGTGCGCACACCAGAGGTCACTGGAGTGAAAGTCGCTGGCACCAGCGCAGAAGATCCCTAAATGCAGTGCGCATAGAAGGGAGAATGAGATATGTACTTCTAAGGCTGTGTGCACACGCTGCGGATTTTGCTGCGGTTCCGCAGCGGTTTTGGCCGCTGCGGACCCGCAGCAGATTTTGCTGCGGTGTACAGTAGCATGATTCCCTATGGGAATCAAAAACCGCAGTGCAGACGGTGAGGAATTTTCCGCGCGGATTATCTGCGGTTTTCAATCCGCAGAAAGAATTGACATGTCAATTCTTTCTGCGGATTCCCCTGCGGTTTGCCATCTCCTCCATTGAGGAGATGAAAAACCGCAGGGCAAAACCGCAGAGCAATCCGCAGGTAAAACCGCAGGTATTTTGACCTGCGGTTTCACCTGCGGATTTTACAAAATCCGCGCGGATGAATCCGCACCTTTTCCGCAGCGTGTGCACACAGCCTAAGGGAATGGAAACACAGGCACAGGATTCCGGGGCCATATCTGACGCTGATGTGAAGGGGTATTACAATGAAGACAGGAGGCAAGGATTTCTTCCAGGCATTGCACACTCCAAAGCCTGGAAATAATCATTAGCATAAAGACAGAATATAACATTTCTCAGCAACAAGACCATTAAAATGAGGCATACAGGTAGGACTAGCTTAACATTTCTATTACATGTATGCCCATATTAATAGGTCATATATGTCCCGGGGGTGACAGATTCCCTTTATTGTTAAAATGAAAAATGTTATGGATCTTGGAAAATAGAGACACAAACTATTTTTTTTTTAAATTGTAATTGTACTGACAAGGAGATTTTTTACAGTACAATGAAACAAAACCTAAATAAACAATTACACAATTGCATTTTGTGTGTAATTTCATCATCAATGGAATTTTTCCCCCCCAATTGTCCAGGACAATGAATGATAAAATGAATAAAACTACAACTCATCCTTCAAAAAGCAAACCCTCATATAGTTATGTTGACGGAAAAATATAAAATGTTATGGCTCCTGAAAAAAAGGGAAGGAAAAAACAAAAGTGCAAAACTGGAAAATTGCCTGGTCAGGAAAAGGTTAATAGCCTTTTAGACAGAACCACTGCACTTTCCATACAGAACAATCGCTATTAGCTTGTTCTGTACACTTAGATTCTCATTGTTCTTGGCAGTACGTCCTGTTTACATGGGACGTTGTGCTACCAAGAACGATGGTTTTTAGGGAAAAAAATCATTTCACCCTACAAACAAGTGTTTTTGCAGCCTCTTTCTTCTATCTGATTACCAGCAAATGAGCATTACTAGGAATACTCATTGTGGGTGATTGGCCAGTGTAAGTGCGCCTTTAGACTACATTGTATTTCTCAACTGTGAGATCATTTGTTAGCAATAAAATTATTTAACTCGGCAAAGGCTTTCTGCTCACCGTAAATCTAAAGCCGGCCATACATGGTACAATCTGCCATAGTTTGTTCTACTATTTGGCAACTTGTTGTTATTATGGTAGACTGTCAAAGGTCCTAATACAATAGTAAAAGTGATAATTGCACCAGCACAAGAAATAAAGGTTTAAAAGTCACATATGGGCACATAAGATTACTACAAAACTAGTGTCACTTTTACTGTCCTGCTACAAGGACTTATACAGTCCTACCACTTAGTGGTAAAATCATCCTGCCAGCTTCCTTTGAGTGATAAGCAAAAACTTACAATAAATGTAATATACGTATACCCCCAACTTTATGCATAAATTTGTATATAGGTCCAAATTTCCATTCTGATAACTTTTATGATACAATATTGTAGGGTTTGAAGCTGTTATTATTTATATAGCTATTATAATTATTTTTCTATTGATAGACAAATAGGCAATCTAAACATTTGTTTACAGCATACATTTAGTAGGAGCCCCGACCATACAAACTTACAAACTATAAGGTGTCAAGTAGCTCTAGACTTGAGAAAGAAGTAGTGTTAGGCTACTCGTTAAGGGGGCTTTACACATAGCGATATCGCTAGCAATATAGCTAAAGCGTCACCGATTTTGTGACACAGCAGCGATATTGCTAGCGATATCGCTACATGTGATACTTACCTCCGACCAGCTCCCCCGCTGGTTATTGCTGATCGCGCGAGATCGTCCAGGTTCATTTCTCGTCGGCTGCTTCCTGCTGGGCTTCCTGCTGGCGCCGACGATCGACGCGTGGACGCGGGTGGAGGATGTCATCGCCACGTCTGAAAGGTAAGTAACGACCGCTGCTGTGTCGCTATGTCGCTGGTGAGATCTGCCTGTTTGGCAGCTCACTAGCGACCATTTAGCGATGCACCAGCAATCCTGACCGGGTCGCATCGTGGTCAGGATCGCTGGTGCATCGCTAAATGTAAAGGGGGCTTTTGGCTATGCTATTTGCTTGTCACAAGAGATACTTTTCAGCGACTGTTCACCGGAATAAGGGATGTCAGTAATGAGGGTCAGTGTTCCAAAGGAGAAGAGGGAAATGCCCAAGAGAAGGAGTTGGCCATTGGCAGAGCACAGATTGGGAGTGAGGTGGAATTTGTGAATTAGAATTGGATAGTTCTTTGTAGGCTAGGATGGGGACTTTCATTTAAGGGCATGTCACACTAAGAGATATCGCTAGCAATATCGCTATAACTTGTGACGTTATAGCGATATTGCTAGCGATATCACTATGTCTGATACTTACCTACGACCCGCTCCCCCGCTGGTTATCGCTGATCGCGCGAGAACGTTCAGGACCGCTTCTCGTCGTCAGCTTCCTGCGGCGCTTCCTGTGGAGAGACGAGCGACGCGTGGAGCCGGGCGGGAGGACGCAGGATCGCCTGGTGTGACAGGTAAGTAGCGACCCCCGTCCCCAGCGATGTCGCTGGTGAGATCTGCCTGTGTGGCAGCTCACTAGTGACCTCTTAGCGATGCACCAACGATCCTGACCGCGTCATATCGCTGGTTGGGATCGCTGGTGCATCGCTAAGTGTGACAGTACCTTTAGACTCTTTGAATGATTGGCAGACAGTGTAGGGACTTTGAAGTGGCTGGTATTACAGGAATAGAAGTAGAGGTGGATGAGTTTTGCAGCAGTGAAGGATACGTTGGAGAGATGATTATTATTAATAATAATAAATAGTTTAATATGACCTAAATCAATTTTATCACAATTAGCTCCCCTAGTGGTGTCTGAAAAATTTTATCACTTCAATCAATGGCTGTATTTGGAACCTTGCAAAAGAAAGAATGGACCATTATCGCTTAATGATATATAGTGAAAATAATCAGCACACAATGTTCGAGTTGAAATGAAATTATAGTCATAGATCAATCCCTAAATTAGGCTGCCATTCTTTATGCCATAACATTAGTAATCTTCATGTTTCCATTACATTGCAACCTTATATTGAGTAATCTTCCTTGTAGGCATATTTAGATCATTGTCATTGACAACTCTGAATATAGTGTCATCAGCATACTGAAGTTACTCATCTGTGAAATCATAGTATTCAACTCACCAGCTCAAATAATAGTCTACGCTGATATGGCACTTACCAAACATTATTAATAGTAAATGTGAGCACAAGCTCCTTACTCCATTAACAATTCACTTAACTGTGGATTAATCACTCGTGAGAGTTTGAGTTATTATAACTGTGCTCATGTCTCGTTTTAAAGTGCGTTAATTGGGGGTTTCATTTTAATAGTATTCACAAATTGCCTGAACAACATTATAGCATCAACTGATCCATTGTATCTATCTGACTCCAGAATAATTATTTTTAATTCTCTTAAGCAAATTATACACTCTAGTCACATGGCCACATATTAATATTTACCATAACAATGGGCAATTAGGAAGATTAGTCCTGAGGCAAGAGAGTGTAGGAGAGGGTCAAGCAACATAGGAATTGATTAAACGTATAAATGCATTTTTAAACATTTTGGCCAGAGAATATGAGTCCAAATATAATGTTACGAGAAAGAGGCACGTACAGTATAATTCTAACAACACAATAACATGGATCACAGCCAATAATAAAGGTTTATAACATATATGATAAATCAGATGATTACAGCATTACAGCTGCTCAGTGTTTAAGACTTCAAGTTTTAATTCCTTGGAGGACCCATAAAAATACAGTTTTATTTGTTTAGCAGGTAAACAATGTAACAAACCTTTCTTGTTTTTATGTTGCAATAAAATGGCAAGCTGAGGTACTCATGATCACACCAAGCTATGTATAAATGCAATCATTAAGAAAAGACATAATGAACCATGATAATAAACCCTGCCAGTGTGATTTTCTGTATTGTGGGCTCTTTTCTCTGCTTCTTCAACCAACACATTTACTGATATTGCACATATTTGTCTATCCATAATAGGTTTTCTCTGCTGCTCTCTTTTTATTTGTCTCTCATTGTTAACACTTCAACCACATTATATTCACACATTATAAAATAAATTTTACTACAGGAAAAGGTTACAGTCTGCTCAATTTCAACCCCGGAAACAAATGTATGGTAGATGCATGAATAGTGTATCCAATTTTTTACTGTTTGTGGTCCAACTTCATGGAGGTAGATTTGTTAATCTGAGAGTCCCGTTTCACTTAGCGATGCACCAGCGATCCCAACAACGATACGAACTGGTAGGGATCGCTGTTGCATCGCTAAATGATCGCTAGTAAGCTGCCAGACAGATCTCTTCAGCGATTCATCAACGATCCAGCGATCAAACACAGCGATGCACGCTGGCCATCGGGATGCCGATGATGAAAAAATGGCCCAGGATATTTCTGCATGATCAGCGATATCCAGCAGGTGGGCCGGTCGGTGATGCATCGGTGACGCATTAGCGATCTCGCTATGTGAGACGGGGCCTTGAAATGTGAAATGTAAGCATGGAATTGGAGAAGATGGATTGCCAACCCAAAATAGTAACTTACTGGCAAGTGAACAAGTGACAATAAAAAATGATACATGGATAGATAGACAGACAGAGATAGATAGGGTCTGCAGGAGCATCTGTCCCAGTTACTCTCCCGCCAATACTAAATGCTCAGAGTCTGAGCTTGTCAGCAGGGTCCATTCTGAGACAACTTGCAAAATTTGATGCCGATAACATGGCAATTGAAAATGGGCCAAAGTACATACAGACTGTACAACCTAATTGAGGAACTACACTATGATGTAACGCTGCATGTGCTAGAATGAGAAGCCTGGGAAACAGTGATGCGGGGTTCCACATCCACACGAAAAACTGTAAAAGACACTGTTGCCGTATTAGAGGAGGATTATTAAGAGAGAGGCTCATCTACTAGTTTCCGGACGCACTTCTTTAATCGGTGTCAGCAACAAAACGAAAGCATCTCCTAGTATATAAAATCTTTGCAAAGAATGTTTCATACCTGCCAAAAAAAATGCAAGGCTGGAGCTTCTACAGTATTTTCACTGATCCTGACACCATCTTGAAAGAACAGTTTGCTCAGGGACTGATGGATTCATTGCTGAGACATTGCGGGATCAGATAAAGGCGAATGAGATACTTCAGTTTGCCCAGGTTGCTTCGGAAGATTTGGCTCATGAAGGTGAGGATGATGTGGGATCCAGCATTGTGTGGATGCATGGCCTCATGGGACAGAGAATCCAGGCTGAAAATCAGCAATTCGACACCTTGGCTGAGACAAGGGCATCAGTTCAGGAAATGACCCGGCAAGTGGATCAGCTAAGAAAGTCTCACATCCCATTGCCCCGTCAAGTGGGGTGGGGGAAGCCGGTCCATTCAACATATGACCTGTTGCCCTAACAGGTGGGGTGGGAATAACTAAAACATCTGACAAATGTCCCTTCGTATAGGCCAACAAAAGAGACCCGGTACCGGACGGATCTATCGCGGCCTGACCTATCTCAAGGACAACCTTGTCCAAACTAGGACCAAACTTGAGAACACCTGAACACCCTCTACCCCAGGGCCCAATATGCTGGAGGTGCCAAGAAAGTGGCATGTCTCCCAGAACTGCTCCTAGTAGACAACATATGGTAGAGTGCGAGCCAGGACATTTAAATAAGGATCACCTCCAGTGGTAGGGCACACTGGAGGGAATGCCCCATGTAGGCAAGGCTTTAAATGCCCTAAGAACCTGGTGTCCCGAAGTCCAGTGATGGACGAACTGATTGAAGACAATACCGTGCATGGCCTGGCCGATACAGGAGCCAAAGTCTGAGCAAGTAAAACTGATAAAGCTGATGGCCATTAACCAGTCAAAGATTCCATTCCATGGGATAGCATGGATTGGAGACCTGGATGTGGGTTAAAAAGGAGTCGTGCTGGTGGATGGGGATTCATGATCAGGAACCTTGATTATATTAGGAACGCATATCCTGCATGATCTAGACTGGTTGATGTTCCACAAAGATGTCCCGGAATACTGGCAGAGAGTCATCAAACATCAGCCTACACAGAAGGCACTCCAGAGACTGAGCTGGATGTGTGGGATTCGCTACAGTGTTCCCTAGGATGGCGACAGTCCACCAGGGTATCAAAATATTATCTCGCCATGTCAGGAGCAGATTGTACCGATGGATATTGGCAAGCCACCGACTCAACGGAATAGAGGTTATTATTGATACCCAGAAGCCTACACCAGCAGTAACCAGACAAGGTCTGATGATCGCAAGTACTATGGCGACAGTGGTGGATGGACAAGTGGCCGCCCAGTGTGCCAATATACATGATTATCCTGTGTGCTTCGTGCAGGTAAAAAAGTTGCGGATTTGTACGTACGTATATGTAGGACACTCCCCGAAGTCCAACTGGCCCTGATTGCTGAGGAAAAGGGACCGTGAACTGTAACTGTGTCCGAAGCTCTGAGGACAGATAAATGGAAGATCCTCAAAATAATATGAATAGACACATTTCAGTTCTCCTCCGAACAAATTTAGCTGATAGAAGACCTGTTATGGGAGTTTCAATTTGCTTTGTCCGGAAATGAAAATGATTTTGGATGTAGAACCTGCATTGAACACGAGATTCCGAAGAGAGGTACAGCTCTGATCCATGAGCGTAAACTGTACCAGGAAATACAAGTCAGGCTATCACAGATGCTGAGTAGTGAAGAATTGCAGGGGAGTCAGAGTCCATGGGCCACACCAAAAGTGCTCTTCCGAAAGTACAGAGGTTTGAGAATCTGTGTCGACTATTGAAAATTGAATAGCTTCACTCTGACCCTGATGCCACTTCAATAGGCCAAGTCTTTCTCCACTTTAGATCTGGCAAGTGGCTACTGGCAGGTTCCAGTAGCTGAAAGAGACATGCCCAGGAAAGCTTTCATTTTACTAATGGGCCTCTATGAGTTGAATAGAATGTATTTTGAACTCACCAATGCACCTGTAACGTTGCAGAGGTTAATGGAGCACTGTTTGGGAGAACTGAATTTTGAATCCATCCTGATCTATCTGGATGATGTCATCGTTCATGCACCCACCTTTGACCATCAACTACGAAGACTAAGTGCTGACCTGTCTACAGGTCCACAGTCTGAAATTGAATCCCTAAGAGTGTCATTTGCTTCAGACAGAAATATCTAGGGCACGTGATGTCTTCAGATGGAGTTAGTCCAGCTGGAAGCAAGTGCAAGCTGTAAGGAACTGGCCTGCACTACGGACAATTTGAGGGATGTAAGCCTTCCTAGGAATAACAGGATATTATTGATGTTTTCTCTTGAATGTCGCTAAGATAACCAAGCATCTTCACATGATACTGAAGTGGAATGCAAAAGGTCCAAAGAATCGGACTCTCGCAACAACGATCTCTGGATCAGCTGAAAGAAGCCTTTTCCAATGCCGTGTTATTGGCATTAGCTCAATATGATTGTCCACTTTTTCTATATAAGGACAGAAGACTTGACAGATTGGGAATGGTGCTTGCCCAGGAGCAGGGGAGCCAAGAACGTGTAATAGCGTACAGCAGTTAGTCTTTGAGAAACTCCAAATGAAACCGAGATAACTACAGTTCGTTTAAACTGGAGTTGTTGGTGATAGTCTGGGCCATGACAAAGAAGTTTGCCGAATGCTTCATTGGAGCACAAGTCTTGGTCTTGACTGACAGTAATCTATTGGCTCATCTGCAAAGTCCAAACTTGGGGGCTCTGGAACAGAGGTGGGTCATCTGAATGGTGAAGTTTAATTACTCCATCAAAGTCACCCTTCCTGTTTTCTCTGGCAATGTGGATGAAGATGAAGAAGAGACATAGATACTGGAAAGGCCAGATCATCAGAGAAGTCTGCCAGGAATGCAGAGCTGGTGAAGACACTAGAGCAAAGGTTGCCGACTCAAGTCACCCAGTCAACTGCAACCCTAGAGATCCCGATGATCAATTATCTACTTGTCAAGCCTGCTGCAGGAGGGCTACAGTACTGTTTAGTAATAATTAACTACTTTTTGAAGTTTGCAGTGGCCGTACCAACCTGCGACGAAACTACAGAAATGGCTAGGACCATATGTAGACATGTCATTCAGATATACGGATGTCCAAGGGTGATTCACTCTGACCAAGAAGCATACTTTCCAGGAAAAGTCATGGAAAAGCTCTATGAGATCAATGGGATTCGGAGGTCCCGAACAACACTGCATCACTCATGGGAAAATGGCGCCTGTGACAATTTAATCGAATACTGCTGCAAATGCTTCAAACCCTAGCGGTGTCTGAATTATTCACCTGAACTACTCTTCTACTGGTTACACTGTCTACATAGTACTATTCAGAGAGTCAGGAAGAGAAGTTTCTAAACTTAACTTGAGTACTCCAACTGAAGAAAAACACCGAACTCCAGACTCATGTGTGCAGGAGCACCGAATCAGAGTAAAAACTATTTGCCAGTTGGTAGGAGACAAAAGCAAAATCAGTTATGCTGAGACCATGGTTCAGTGAAAAATGGACTGTTCACAACAGGGGACATGGTGCTGGTCCATGTAAAGACTACCATAGGAAAGTTGAATGTTTGCTGGGAGGTGGAACCCTACAAGGTGTTGAAGCAGGTAATTCCAAATTAACCAGTGTACGATGTGAAGTGAGAAGATCTAGTCCAATACGCTGACCCCCAAAGATAACCTCGGCCTGAGTCCAGCAGGAACAACAGATCCCTAGTGAAAGATTCTGATGATGATGAATGGTGGACTGAACCAGGCTCACTGAGCTTAACAGACAGTACAGCTCTGGCACCCAAAAAGAGAGCTGAAACTACAGAGGGAGAGAGAAGCTGAGGGCCCTATAGAGTCATTGGACCCTGCAGGCTTGCGTAGGTTGGAGAGTACAACAGTGGGCATCCCTTCACAAAATTAGCTCTAAAATGACTGTGAGTGGGGGCAGATCTTGGTTGGTGCTGTTTTTTCCAAGATATCAAATTGTTAGTGGGGTGGAATGTAAAGAATAATCACAGTATTGTTGGAGATTTGTGTCATATTATATGATCTGGCCAGTAGAGAGCAGTGGCAAGAGGCTGGAGTTGGAGCACGGGGGTTTTTGGTGGTTGGTGGGCAGTTGGGAGGGGTTGAACGAAAGTGCAGGTGGAAATGAAGATGCGGAATCTTGGAGAAAGTCTGGACAGGGTGGTACAACTCTGGATATATAGTTGGTGACTCTGGGAAGCATTGTTCAGCTTGACATGAGCCAACTCAGTGAGGACAACCAAGTACATGGCATCTTGAGCTAGGCCACATGAGGCCTTATCTCTAAGTACTTAGGAAAGCCCTGTGTTGGACAGATCGGCATTGCCTAAGAGCTTCAAAATGGCATTTCTATCTCTAAGGACTTAGGGAAGTCCTGTGTTGGAGAGATCGGCATTCCCTAACAGCTTCAAGATGGTCTTTCTGATTATTCAGTAAATAGAAGGCTTGGCACTCAACTTAGTGTCACGCTGCTGCCGCCGCGGCCCCCGCCAGTACCTGTTCTTCTGCCGCACTCTCGGGCGGTCTCCACGCCGCGGTCCCGGCTCCCGCGGTCCTCCTTCCTCCGTCTCACTGACCCGGCACCTGCTTCTGCCCGGTGTCCTGTGCCTCGTCGGGCGCGCACCCCAGGCCAGCTTCCTGCTCCTCAGCGGGGGCGCGTGCACACTGTCGTCAGGTGCACGCGCGCTCCCTGTCCCTCCTGAGGTCGCGCGCTCTCCCCTCCTAGCTCTGGGAGGGGCCATGACCCAGAAGTCCCTGCTACTACCCCCTATATCAGGCCACCTCTTCCTGCTGGCAGTGCCTGATTATCACTGATGCCCTGCTAAGTGATTCTGGCCCCTGTCCCTGTGGACACCCCTGTCTCCTTCCTGTCGCTAGTTCTCCCATCTTACCTCTGTCCTCTCTCCTAGGCTCTGGAGGTCGAGGCCGCATTCCGGTCTGTCCTGGTCCCCTGGCTGTGTTGTCTAGTTGGTGCCCTCTTCCCTCCGTCTCTGCCGTGCTCCCGATCTGCCCGCCAACAGTGTTCCTGTTCCAGAGGAGGTCCTCCGCCTGCATCTCCAGTTTCTTGTCGGCCCTCCTGTATTCTCTCTGGGTACCAGCTACGGTGGCGATAGTTACCCGTGGGCCTGCTCCAAACACTCCCTGTACAGGGGGTGGTCCACCTGGCCAGCTCGCCCGTGGGAGGTTCGTTGCCACGGTCCAGTGGGTCCACTCCAGGAGATCTACCATAGTCTCACATCACAGAATAATCAGGCCATGGATCCCGCTGGTACCCCGACCCCGACCCAGAAGGAACTTTTGTTCCTCCGAGAAAATCAGGCGAGGATCATGTCGTTCCTCAAATCCATGGAGTCCCGTCTCTCCTCTTTGCAAACCTCGGATCCAGGGATGGCCCCTCAGATCTCCGGTCTCCAGCAGGAGCTTGCCCAGCAGCGCGACACTCAGGCCCACATTCTGAACTACATAGCCTCGGTGGATAACCGCCTATCAGCTCTCCAGACTGCTGCTGCCCCTGCTCAGGCGGCAGTTT
Organism: Dendrobates tinctorius; assembly: GCF_039654945.1. Classification (NCBI taxonomy): domain Eukaryota; kingdom Metazoa; phylum Chordata; class Amphibia; order Anura; family Dendrobatidae; genus Dendrobates; species Dendrobates tinctorius. The sequence continues at coordinate 30,853,773 of NW_027361703.1, read as the reverse complement.
CTCATCCATCTCCCTGTTTGGCTAGACCCCCGCGTTATAGCGGTGATCCCAAAATGTGTCGGGGGTTCATTAATCAATGCCAGCTGCATTTTGAATTGACGCCCCTGCAGTACCCTACCGACCGGGCCAAGGTGGCCTTTGTGGTGTCCCATTTGGAGGGAGAGGCGCTGGCTTGGGTAAACCCCTTGTGGGAGCGCGACGACCCGATAGTCTCCCAGTATGCGACCTTCTTAGAGACCTTTCGTAGAGTCTTCGACGAGCCCGGTCGCTCTCTCTGTGGGGCAGTACGCCATCCAGTTCCGTACGTTGGCCTCTGAGCTTGGATGGAACAACGAGGCCCTGGTGGGGGCTTTTTGGCGCGGCTTGTCGGCTCGAATCAAAGACGAGTTGGCTGGGAGAGACACACCGACGTCTTTGGAGGACCTCATCTCTCTGGCTACGCGAATTGACCTGCGTTTCCAGGAACGCTCCCGCGAAGCCGCCAGGGAGAGAAGGCCTTCTCGTTTTTCCCCTTCCACACGCAGTCCTCCTCGCCCACGTCCTTCCACCACGGCGTCAGCCCCGGAGCCCATGCAGGTGGATCGACTCGGACCAGTGGAGCTGCGTCGCCAGGAGAGACTAACGCACGGTCTCTGTCTCTATTGTGGCAGCGCCTCCCATCTTCGGCGTTCCTGTCCAGTGAGGCCGGGAAACGCCTCCGCCTAGGACAGGTAAGAGAGGCCTCCCTAGGTGTCTGTGATACCTCTCTACCCTTGACCCTCTCTGTCTTGTTTGTCCTGGGTTCTCAACGTTTTTCTGAGGTGGCCTATATCGACTCAGGGCATGCAGGGAACTTCATCCAACTCAAGGCGGTAAAAAGATTGCGGATACCTGTCAGGTCCTTGGAGGTTCCTCAGCAGTTAGCGTCAGTCGATGGTGTTCCTCTTCGCGAGACCGTCACCTTGGTCACCGAAGAAGTGGACTTACAGACCGGGGCCCTGCACCGTGAGAGGATAGCTTTCTTCGTGCTGCCGTCACTGTCCCACACCTTGCTCCTGAGTCTTCCGTGGTTGAGGATACATGAACCTATCCTGGATTGGCGTTCTGGAGACATCCTTCGTTGGGGCCGTCTTTGCCAGTCTAAATGTCTTCTTCCAGTACAACCTCTCAAGACTTCGCTACCTGCCTCGGGTCCAGCGGACCTGCCTCCGGCCTACGGGGCCTTTGCTGACGTCTTTGACAAGAAGGAAGCAGAGACTCTTCCACCGCACTGGCCATATGATTGCCCGATCGAGCTTGTTCCAAGTTCCACCCCGCCCCGAGGGCGAATTTATCCTTTGAGTCCGCTCGAATCCCAAGCCATTTCAGAGTACGTGCGGGAGAATTTGGCCAGAGGCTTCATTTGGAAGTCATCTTCACCCGCTGGAGCAGGTTTCTTTTTTGTCAAGAAGAAGGACGGGTCTCTCCGCCCGTGTATCGATTATCGGGGTCTTAATGAGATCACTATCAAGAACAAATACCCCCTACCTCTCATCCCTGAGTTATTCGATCGGCTGCGAGGGGCGCGGATCTTTTCCAAATTGGATCTCCGTGGAGCCTACAATCTCATCCGTATTCGCTCCGGAGATGAATTGAAGACCGCTTTCAACACCAGGGATGGGCACTACGAGTATCTTGTCATGCCATTCGGATTGTGCAACGCCCCTGCAGTCTATCAGGAATTTGTAAATGACATCTTCTGAGACCTTCTGTACTCCTGTGTGGTTGTATATCTGGACGATATCCTTGCCTTCTCTCCTGATCTGCCCGCCCACAGGAGAGATATCCGTCGAGTACTGTTACGTTTAAGGGAGACTCGCCGGTATGCTAAGTTGGAGAAGTGCGCCTTCGAACAGTCCTCCCTTCCGTTCTTAGGATACTTCATCTCCGACTCTGGCTTGCGCATGGACCCGGAGAAAGTATCTGCCGTCCTTAACTGGCCACGTCCCCAGGGGGTAAAAGCCATTCAGCGATTCTTGGGCTTCGCAAATTACTACTGGCAGTTTATTCCTCATTTTTCCTCTTTGACTAGTCCTATCTCCTGTTTGATCCGTAAGGGAGCTAATCCGCACGTCTGGTCTCCTGAAGCCGAGAACACTTTCATGTCTCTGAAGCAAGCTTTTGCCACGGCACCCGTGCTCCATCGCCCCGAGGCCAACAAACCTTTCATCCTCGAGGTGGATGCTTCCGCAACCGGGGCTGGAGCAGTTCTGTCTCAAAAATCTCCCTCTGGTAGGCTGGTTACTTGCGGTTTCTTCTCCAAGTCCTTCTCCACTTCGGAGCGAAACTACTCCATCGGGGATCGCGAACTGCTTGCCATCAAGTTGGCTCTGGAAGAATGGAGGTACCTGTTGGAGGGAGCCATACATCCATTCACAATCTTCACGGATCATAAAAACCTGGCTTACCTTCGTTCGGCACAGAGACTCAATCCTCGGCAGGCTAGGTGGTCCCTGTTCTTCAGCCGATTCGATTTTGATCTGCACTTTCGTCCCAGCAACAAGAACCTCAAGGTTGACGCTTTGTCCAGGTCCTTCCTTTCTGTGGATGTGGAGGAGGAACCCACGCATATCTTGGATCCATCCAGGCTCATCACCGTGGCACCCCTCTCTCTCGTGTCGCCGCCACCTGGTAAGACATTTGTACCAGAAAAGGACCGAAGATGGATCCTACGCTGGGGACACACTTCCAAACTTCCGGGCCATGTCGGCCTTAAAAAGACACGTGTCCTTGTCTCCCGCTACTACTGGTGGCTGACTCTTCTCCTGGATGTCCGAGACTTCGTCGCTTCCTGTCCGTCCTGTGCTAAGACCAAGGTGCCTAAGCAGTTGCCTTCCGGTCTTTTACATCCGCTTCCAGTTCCATCGTCCCCCTGGCTACACATTGCCATGGATTTTATTACCCATTTACCCAGGTCTGCAGGTTGTACCGTCATCCTTGTGGTGGTCGACAGATTCTCGAAGATGGCACATTTCATCTCTCTTCCCGGGTTACCTTCAGCACCAGACTTGGCAAAAGTTTTCATTCACCACATCTTCCGTCTCCATGATCTACCCCAACATATTGTCTCGGACAGAGGAGTCCAATTCACCTCTCGATTCTGGAGACCCCTTTGCAGGTGAATGGATGTCACACTTGACTTCTCTTCGTATCATCCACAGTCCAATGGACAAGCGGAGCGGACTACCCAAAATTTGGTGAATTATCTCCGGCACTTTTCTAATGCAGACCAGGACGACTGGTCAGACATACTCCCATGGGCAGAATTCACCTATAACAACCACGTCAGCGAGTCTTCTGGTAAATCTCCTTTTTTTGTTGTCTAAGGGCAGCATCCGGGTGTACCGCTTCCGGTTCCCTCTGCCTCGGGTGTACCGGCGGCTGACCTTCTGTCCGGGGATTTCTCCAGGATCTGGCAGGAGACCGAGGCCGCTCTCGAGTTAGCACGCGACAGGGTAAAAAGACACGCAAACAAAAGGCGCCTGGATTCCCCGCCATATCACCCTGGTGATAGGGTTTGGTTGTCCTCCAGGTTCATTCGTCTCAAGATCCCGTCCCATAAACTGGGCCCTAGCTATATTGGTCCCTTCGAGGTCTTGGCTCGTATTAACGACGTCTCCTACAAATTACGACTTCCCGCCTCACTCCACATCCCTAATGCCTTTCATGTCTCCCTTCTAAAGCCGGTCATCCTCAATCGCTTCCAAACCTCTGCCACTCAGTCGTCGCCGCCTGTCTCCGCGGACGATGAGTTTGAGGTTAAAGACATTTTGGCCATGAAGAAGCGAAAGGGGAGGACCTATTTCCTGATCGATTGGAAGGGCTTTGGTCCTGAGGAGAGATCCTGGGAACCTCAGGAGAATATTCGGGCCCCTCATATTTTGGCTAAGTTTTTTTCCACTCTGCGGAGGGGGGCGCGTAGGGAGGGGGGTACTGTCACGCTGCTGCCGCCGTGGCCCCCGCCAGTACCTGTTCTTCTGCCACTCTCTCAGGCGGTCTCCACGCCGCGGTCCTGGCTCCCGCGGTCCTATCGGCGGTCCTCCTTCCTCCGTCTCACTGACCCAGCACCTGCTTCTTCCCGGTGTCCTGTGCCTCGTCGGGCGCGCACCCCAGGCCAGCTTCCTGCTCCTCAGCGGGGGGGCGCGCACACTGTCGTCAGGCGCACGCGCGCTCCCTGTCCCTCCTGAGGTCACGCGCTCTCCCCTCCTAGCTCTGGGAGGGGCCATGACCCAGAAGTCCCTGCTACTACCCCCTATATCAGGCCGCCTCTTCCTGCTGGCAGTGCCTGATTATCACTGATGCCCTGCTAAGTGATTCTGGCCCCTGTCCCTGTGCACACCCCTGTCTCCTTCCTGTCGCTAGTTCTCCCATCTTACCTTTGTCCTCTCTCCTAGGCTCTGGAGGTTGAGGTCACATTCTGGTCTGTCCTGGTCCCCTGGCTGTGTTGTCTAGTTGGTGCCCTCTTCCCTCCGTCTCGGCCGTGCTCCCGATCTGCCCGCCAACCGTGTTCCTGTTCCAGAGGAGGTCCTCTGCCTGCATCTCCGATTTCTTGTCGGCCTTCCTGTATTCTCTCTGGGTACCAGCTGCCGTGGCGATAGTTACCCGAGGGCCTGCCCCAAACACTCCCTGTATAGGGGGTGTTCCACCTGGCCAGCTCGCCCGTGGGAGGTTCATTGCCACGGTCCAGCGGGTCCACTCCAGGAGATCTACCATAGTCTCACATCACACTTAGTATGTCATTTCAAAAGGATTTTTATTGTTGCAGTCTGTAAACATTTCGGTCTAATCTAGACCTTCATCAGTCCAACTGCTAGTCTCAGAAGGAAGAGATTATATATATGAGTTTGGAGTAAAAGGCTCCTCAAGAAACAATGTAAATTGGATTATACTGAGCTTCTATCAGAGTTTCTGTATAATAGATGCAACTTTATCTATATAGTATATAATGAGCCTTTTGTAGGGTTGCAATATTGGTGCCGTGGTGGCTTTAACTGAATAGGATGTAGTGAGCCTTATGTTAGGATGCAGTATTGATGCTGAAGTGTCTTGGTATTTGTAGTATAACTGTATAACTGATGTAGTATAACTGATCCCTGCTGTAAGGGTTAAAGTTTAGGCACCGGAGACATGGCAATTTGCATCTTTGACAGGTATGTGACAGATCGATAGATATGAGATAGATAGTTAGATACTAGATAGACAGAAAGACATGAGTTAGATAAACAGATGTGAGATAGATAGATAGATAATAGATAGACTGATAGATAGATAGATAGATAGATAATAGATCATTAGATAACCTGTGCAAGATTTTCCTAAGTGATCACTAATTTAGGGCATTTTACAGCTGATTACTGCAAATCTGCATTCATTGATTGGCCAGCAATTGTTTTGTGCTTTACTGTGCTTTGAAACATAGATCAAGCAAGTAAAAAGCTTTTCACTTGCTATTTTCAAAATTACTAATATGGTACCAGTCATGTAAGTTTAAAAAATGTTTGGCTACAAAATATGTATTTAGAGAGCACCTTTCACCTTTCTATTTTTTCCATGGTACAAGAATTATGTCTTATAAGAAATAATGTCAATCAAAGTTTTTAGTATAGCTAAAAACTGACAAAAAGTGCACAACTGGGCATCATCAGGGCAATACACATTGTAGATAGCATGGTATTGCTCATCTGGTTGGGTTTGTGTCAGGCACAACTCCTATGCAGATGCAAAAGTAAGTACACCCCTCACATTTTTGTAAATATTTTATTATATCTTTCATATCCTTGGCCCCTTACAAGCCTGAGAATACCAGCTCCCAGCTGTCTGCTTTGGAAGGCTGGCTGGCAAAAATGCAGGACCCCATGCCGTTTTTTTAAATTATTTATTTAAATAATCAAAAAAATGGCATGGGGAACCATCTATTCTTGATAACCAGTCATGCTAAAGCTGACAGCTAGGGGTTGCAGCCAACAGCTGTCAGTTTTGCCATGCTGGTTATCAAAAATACAGTTGAACCCACAATATAGTTTTTGTACTATTTATTTATACTTCAGGTGCCAGCTGATGAATACTCCCATTAGTGGCAGCAGGTATAGGCGGGTGGGAATAGTACTCACATCAGGTGACGCCTCTGTGACCAGAGGTAAACTTTTTACTTCCTGTCACAGCTGCTGGCGCATGCTGTCATCTGACAGTGTGGAAGCCGATGCACTCTGACCGGTGGTAATAATCTTACCGTCGATCAGAGCCGCCGGTGTTTTTGGCGCTGTCATGCATATGAAACACCCAATGTTTGGAGTGCTGAATCCAAACAGTAACACGGACTTCCTGGAGTTTGGGTTCCGTGCCCAAACAGAAGGTATTCGGTACGGACACCAAACTTTACTGTTCAGGTTCGCCCATCTTGAGTTCTGAGTGGAATCTGTGTTTTTAAACCACAGTATGGTCTTGGCCACCATGCTGCAGCTCAGTTTCAGGGTGTTGACAATCTTCTTATAGCCAAGGCCATCTTTATGTAGTGCAATAATTCTTTTTTTAGATCCTCAGAGTTCTTTGCCATGAGGTGCCATGTTGAACTTCAAGTGACCAGTATGAGAAAGTGTGAGAGCGATAACACCAAATTTACCACAACTGAGACCTTGTACCATTAATGAGTCACATGACACTGGGGAGGAAAAATGGCTAATTTAACCATTTTCATTTAGGGATCTTCTCACTTTTGTTGCCTGCGGTTTAGACATTAATGGCTGTGTGCTGAGTATTTTAGAGTGCACACCAAACTTACTGTACACTGTTATACAAGCACTGACTACTTTACATTGTATCAAAGTGTCATATCTTCAGTGTTCTCCTATGAAAAGATAAAATAAAATATTTACCAAAATGTGAGGGGTGTACTCCCTTCTTTTATAATGTAGATACCAGCTGCTGCTGCTCCATATGCTGAAAAAAACCCAGCTGTAAATGCAATAGTAGAAAGGGATATACAAAGAAGTTAAGAACATATCCAATGGAGATGTTGGTGTTGAAGAAAGAGCAGTTTTATTAATCTATGCATTTTAAAATTGAAAAAACTCCTTCATTAGGAAAAAAAGCAATGAAGGTATATCTTTTTCTAATATTGCAATCACAGTTTTTAAATATAGCCATGATAACTTTGCATTTATATAAAGAAAAAAATTAAGAAGAAAATGTAAAATAAATGTTTTAATAAAAAAAGGGATAGCATGCTTAAATCGGGTAGGTGTAACATTGTGGCATAAAAATATAGGGAGGGAGGAGGGAGGATGAGGACGACTTAAAATATTCAGTTTGGATTGTCAACCCCTAATTACAAAGTATATTTTTGTAACCCTAATATAATTTTCATTTTTTTTAATTTAGTGATAAGGCCTGCAGTTTAAATTTTCCATTATTCAGTTTTCCATTCATCAAGGTAATGCTTCTAATTATACTAAATTGGTGTGGATATATTAAAATTACAAAGAAAAGTGAATATGAGTAAGCTGTCAATTCAAAAAATAATGTATTGCATTGCATTAGATACACTGGATGATAACGTAAATGTTCCCTATTGTTTTATAAAACTTTGCGTAAATTAATAGGACAAAACACATTGTAAAATATCTTAAAATAGAAATATGCTTGATTCTCCATGCCCTGTCTCCTGAACTCATCATTTGCTTAGAAATACTACTAAAATCTGTCATCTTAAGACAAAGTGGACTGCTATTAAAATATATAGAGAAGGATGCTACTAAGGTCCTACATGCCATATCCTACGCTAAGAGTAAGAAGAAGTTCCTTACAATCTTGTCAGCAGATGCTGAAAAAGCGTTTGACAGAATTAGCTGGAACTATATGACATGTACGCTCCAAAAATTCGCCTTCCCTCCTCCCTTTATAGATGCTATTATGACACTTTATGTGGATCCTACGGCGAGGGTGGGAGTAAATGGAATTTTCTCAGATCCTTTTGAAATAAAAAACATGAACTAGACAGGGATGTCTACTTTCCCCATCCCTGTTCGTTTTGGTAATGGAAACCCTCATACAGAAAATCAGACAAGATACGTCCATCAAAGGTTTTTTAATAGGCCAAACAGAAGTCAAAACCACAGCCTTTGCGGATGATCTTCTTTTAATAGCAAACCCCGACGTAGCATTCCCCAGGCTAGTAGACACATTCAATGAATTCGGAATAGTTTCTAATTTCAAAATCAACCTAAGTAAATCAGAAGCCATGAATATCTCTGCGCCAAAGGAAGTCATTACAACACTAAAAAAAGACATCCAGTTACAATGCGCTGCAGAGAAATTAAAATATTTGGGTATATTCTTAACAACAGACCCCTCCACCCTCTATAAGTACAATTTCACGCCCTTATTAGATAAGATACTAGGTTTACTTAAAAAATACGACTTGGCGTATGTATCCTGGATAGGTTGGGTTAATATTGTCAAATCTTATATTCTCCCCAAAATATATTATACCATGCAAATGGTTCCTATACCTCTCCCTGACTCTTTCTTCTGCTCACTTAATCAGATTATTTCTAACTTTGTTTGGAAAGGCAAAAAGGCTAGACTCCCTTTAAACTTACTTTTTATACCCAAAGGCTCCGGTGGCCTTGGCCTTCTGGATCTTAAAACATATTATCAGACTATACATCTTGCTCGATAGATTGCCTTGATTAAACAGAGACCTGACAATCTTGTTAAGAATGTAGAAATTGCTATGATGGGAAAAGATTCAGATTTATACCTATAGTCATCTATTATTCCCCCCCCTCAGACATGCAATGAAATAACCCTAAATACTCTTTCGATCAGATGTAAACTTATTCCGAACACTCTACCTCACTGTTTTTATCTGGAGGATATCCCACTTAAAGTCCTTCCTTGGCTGACTAACCCTAAATACGTAGATGTTTATGGCCTGCGGGATGGTCTCCCAAACATCCCTATTTCCCAACTCCTGTGGGGTGACATACCATGTGTGGAGGGCTGGCCAAGAGTTGCTACAAAGCGTCCTAAGGACTTCTTGCAGAAACAGCATGTCCACTCTATCTTAACAAAATTTAAAGCAAGCTTGAAGCATTCACTGGAGTGGTTATGGCTGGAGCTTATAGTCAAGCTCCGTTTTCCAGTCTCCAAATTGGTGTCTAAACTATATGCTAATCTTATCAAACCACCAGAGAACTTCAAACCTCTTTATATAACCTCTTGGGAGACGGAGATAAAGATAGCTCTATCTCATCAGGAAGTGAGCCAGGTGTTTGCCAACTCCCATGGGTTTTCTAGATGTATTCTATTACAGGAAAACGCTTTCAAGATTATCTCCCGGTGGTACAGAACTCCGGAACGTTTGTTCCACCTAGGTCTGAGCGATACACCGTTGTGCTGGAGATGCTCTGGTGCAATAGGTTCTCTTGCACATATTTTCTGGTTTTGCCTGGGCATTTCAACTTTCTGGAAGGATATTAATGACTCATTTCGCCATATGACACCAACAGAACTCACTCCTCAGGAAGTTTTATTGTCACTCCCCTCTACAACTTTTAAGCCAAGAAAACACGACCTACTTCCATTACTAATAGCTCCGGCGAAACAACTGATTTCTTCACATTGGAAATCTCAAATCTCTCCTACGATAGGAGAATGGCATAATAAGGTCCATGACCTATACCGACTGGAAGAATTATCCAGTTGGGAAACCAGATCCCATGGCAAATTCAAACGCTTATGGCTCCCTTGGAAGAAATATTCTGATTCCAATACTCTGGTGGGATCAAATTGAATTGAAAATTGAAATCAACTTAATTTAATCTACTCTGGTAGTACATGCTGAGGTGATCGAGTTCGTTACTCAACTTAATAACCCATTTAGTCTAACAGTGCAATCTACCTTATGTCATTTTTAATTACCTTCACAGATTTTTCCTAACTGTGAGTTCACCTGTCACATCTTTATTCACTTATAAATGATCCTTTAAGGATCAATAACATTGGAAGAGCACTTGCCTGATTTGCTTTTGTTTCATATTTATGTTAAGTTTATTTTAATGTCTTGTTGGTCTTGGTTGACCAGTATATCCTGTATACTACGCTTTCCAGTACATCAACACCGAAGTGACTATAACTTGTATACTCTGGAAAGTATTGTCTTTTGTAGCTGTGTACAGGCTGTTTGAAAAATGTATAAATAAAGATTTAAAAAAAAAACATAGAAGGGAGGAGGAGGGAAGAGAAGATGAAGAATAAGGCCTGGGTCACACTTGCAAGAAACTTGCATGAGTCTCGTATTTCAATACCCGGTACTGTCGCTGTCACTCGGGACCGAAGCGCTCAGCTGCATATAAATATATGCAGCCGCACACTCCAGTCCCGAGTGCCGACAGCAGTGTCGGGTATTGCTGGGTATTGAGATGCAAGACTCGTGCGAGTGTCTCACAAGTGTGACCCCGGCCTAAGAGAGATTGTGCTTCTGCTTTCTAATACAGTGGAAAGTAAAATTTTGGGCACCCCTAGTAAAAATGACTGTTATTGTGAACAGTTAAGAAAGTGGAAGATGAAATGATCTTTAAAATAACTAGAGTTAAAGACTACACATTTCCTTTGTATTTTAGGCCAAAAAAAAACATTTTTTCCATTTTAAAAATTACAAACCCTGCATGTTTAGTACCTAGTAGCACCCCCTTTTTGAAAGTATCACAGCTTGTAAATGCTTTTTATAACCAGACAAGAGTCTTTCAATTCTTGTATGAGGGATTTTTTCATCCATTCTTCCTTGGAAAATTCTTCCAGCTTCTGTGAGATTCCTAGGTTGTCTTGCATGCACTGCTATTTTGAGGTCTAGCCACAGATTTTCAATGATGTTCAGATCAGGGGACTGTGAAGGCCATTGTAAACCTTCAGCTTGCGCCTTTTCAGGTAGTCTATTGTGGATTTTGATGTGTGCTTAAGATAATTATCCATTTGTAGAAGCCATCCTCTTTTCATCTTCAGCTTTTTTTTTACATATGGAGTGTTATGTTTGCATCAAGAATTTGAGGAAATTTCATTGAATCCATTCTTCCCTATACCCTTGAAATGTTTCTCATGCCATTGGCTGCAACACAACCCCAAAGCATGACTGATCCACCCCAATGCTTAATGATTGGCAAGTTGTTCTTTTCCTGATATTCTGTGCCCTTTTTTCTCCACACATACCTTTTGATCATTGTAACCAAAGAGTTATATTTTAACCTCATCGGTCCACAGGACTTGTTTCCAAAATGCATCAGGGTTGACCGCCACTGTTCCTGCTAACTGCCTGTGACGAGCGTCAGCTTACGCTGAGTCATTTTTCTTTGCATGAGTGGACCCTCTGGGCCGTGGCACCCACCCACCTAGGGCGAGCTGACATAGTGAGAATCCACCCCCTATACAGGGAGTGTCAGGGGCAAGACCAAGGGGGTGAGGCACCACAGCAGCTGGACCAGACAGCCGGCTCAGGGAAACAAGACAAGACGAGACAAGGCATTAGTTCAAGTAAACTTCATTCAGGAACACTTCCGGGTACAACAGGTGCAAAGGTGAACACACAAAGAACACAAAGCAAGATGCGTGCAAGGGCACGCCGAGGTCCAAGGCATGAGGAACTCTTCAAGGTAAAACAGGTGCAAAACGTGAACGCACAGAATCCATATAAGAAGGTGCATGCCAGGGCACGCCAAAGTCCAAGACAGAGTGCGAGGAATTGGACTCTGGAAGGCTGGCAAGGGCTGACAGGGTCCAGGCATCAGAGCGTAGACATCTGGCTCCAGACCTCCGGCAGTAGTCAGCTGGCTTCAGGAATCCAGCAGACAAACTAGGAGACAAAACAGGGTGCGTACAAGGAGACACACCAGGATCAGATTCACAAAACGGAGACCTGCGCATGCTGAGGGGCATGCCAGGGACGGGTACAAGGACAGGGGCCTGCGCGTGCGAGGGCATGCCAGGGAGGAGCACAAGGACGGTGGCCTGCGCGTGCGAGGGCACACCAGGGACGGGTTCAATGGCATCGGAATCCGGGATGCTGGCATCGACCGACAGGGTCCAGGAATCAGGCTATGGACATTAGCTCCGGACATCAGGCCGAAGTCATCTAGGTCCGGACCTCTGGCAGCGGTTGGCAGGTTAAGGAATCCGGCAGGCAAACTAGGGTTCAGAGCAGAGCAAAAGAGGCAAAAGGCTTTGTGCAAGAGTAGCACGAAAAGGCACAGTGCGAGAACCAGCATGCGTACAAGGGAGCATGGAAACCATGGCTGGGGCACTGGCAGGTGGTACCGACGGTGGCATAAGCAGGCGGGCACGACTAGAGGCGGCACCGCTGCGGCTCACGCAGCCGGTAACCACTATAGCACTGGACGGGGGCACGGCTGAGGCACAGAGGCGAGCACGGCTAGAGGCAGCACGACTGAGGCACACCAGGCAGGCACAGGCGACCAGGCACATGCACGGAGGCACAGAGCCACAAGGCAGGGCTAGGCAAAGATACAGGACAGAGACGCGTGCAGACAGCACGGCAAAGCCTAGTACGAAAAGTGCAAGAGCGCGCAAAGTATCAGAGACAAGGCATAGAGTAGTAGACAGGACCCTGCGCATGCAAAGGACATGCCAGGGGCAAAGTACAAGGTGAGGCCTGCGCGTACCGAGGGGCACGCCAGGGACAGAGCACAGAACGGAGGCCTGCACGTGTAGTCAGACACGTCAGGGACAGGGACAGAGTCTAGCAGTGGAGCGTAGGCCAAAGTCCAGAGCCGGGCCAAGGGAGAACCTTGGGACTAGACAGGGTACATAGCGGAGGCCTGCACGTGTAGGGAGACACGCCAGGGACAGGGTACAGAACGGATGCCTGCACGTGTAGGGAGACATGTCAGGGACAGGGTACAGAACGGACATAACAAGAAGACATAGCTAGGAAAACAGAGCACGGAGGACAACATGAGACAAAGCATAAGACAAGAGACGGAATACGAGCATGGAGTGTGTGCAGAGACGCACGACAGAGCAGAGTGCAAGGGCACAGAATAGAGGGAGCAACCCAGCAGACCAAGCAGCCATGCAGGGAAATAGCACAATACTCAGGCCCTGAGCATAGGAAGGGGCAGTCTGATATAGGGCATAGCACCACCACTTCCGGGTCAGGACCAGAGAAGAACTTCCAGGTCAGATCTTCTAGGATCAGAGAGTGCAGTCACATAATCAGGATTCCAGACATGCAGGGATGATTGCAGAACCAGACAGTGCAGGATCCTAGGAAAGGTCACTTGATCAGGGTTTCAGACATGCAAAGACAAATGCAGAACCATCCTATGCAAGAACATAGGAAGGACACATGATCAGGGATTCTAGACATGATGAGATGATCACAGAAGGTAGAGCAGAAACGCAGGCATCCTGCAGCTCAACAGACATGAGGTGAGTGTGCACACTGCTCTAGGGAACATGCAGGATAGCAGACATGAGATGCGCGTGCACACCGCTTCAGGGGTTCTTGAGGCAAAACAGACAAGGCAGACATGGCGGACATGACACTGCCATTTCTTACTTACATTTCAAACTGAGGAAAGGGCAACTTGAAAGTGCTTTGAAATCTTCTTATAGCCTTCTGACATGCCCCAGGGGCCGTGGGAAACTCGGTACCAGACCCGTTAACTTTAAGGCTGTGGGCACACGTAGCGTTTTAAAACGCTCACTAAAAACCGGACTTCCCAGAAATCGCGCGGTTTTTTCTGCGCGATTTCACCGCAATTTTACCGCGATTATGATCGCGATTTTGCCGCGATTTTCGCGTGCGATATTCAAGCAATTTGAAGCATCGCTTGGAAAGTGATTGACAGGTTGGTCACACTCGTCAAACATAGTGTTTGACAAGTGTGACCAGGTTTTTACTATTGAGGCCGCCTATGCGGCATCAATAGTAAAAGATAGGATGTTAAAATGCTAAAAAAAAATAAAAAAATCGGGGTATATTTACCTTCCGGCGTCCCGCGATGCATTCCCGGGCCTCAGCGTTCCCAGTAATGCCTTGCGAGACCTGTGATGACGTAGTCTCGCGTTGCTATAGCGATCTCGCGAGACCGCTAGAGTCACGCGAGACTACGTCATTACAGGGCCTTGCCGCAAGGCATTACTGGGAACGCTAGGCCGGGAATGCAGCGCGGGACATCGGAAGGTAAATATACCCCGATTTTTTATTTTTTATTCTTTTTTTTACAGGGGTATGGTACCCAGGGCCTGGAGGACAGTCTCCTCTCCTCCACACCGTGGGTCCCAACCGCACATGAGACGCTTAACTTCCCGCATGGTGGGCATAGCCACATGCGGGAAGTAAGCGATTCTCATGCATTCCTATGGGTGTGGAATCGCGGCAATTCTTTGCGATTCCGCACAAAAGAATGAGCATGCTGCGATTTTTTCCACGATGCGATTCCGCCGCGGAAAAAAGCGCAGCATTAGCACAGCATGTGCGGAATACCATAGGAATGCATGGGGGGCGTTCTGTACACGATTTTTAAGCATTTTCGCAGCGTTTTCGCGCCGAAAATCGCGGCAAAAACGCTTAAAAATCGCTACGTGTGCACATAGCCTAATGGGAATTGTCACAGTGGCCGTGACCGGTCCGTGGCCCCGGGCGGTCATGTAAATTTTGGTGTGTAATTAAATGAGACCTGGGACAGTTGGTATGACGCAGCTGAGGTGAAAATGGCTCTCCACAGGTAGAGCAGTAGTCCCAGGGCTGTTGAGAGTAGTTTTAGAGGCGGTAATGTAATGTGGAGTGAAAATGGAAGCAGTGCCGGGTTGATGATGCAGGAAGGAAACAGATGACGCAGTTGAATGTACTTCCAAGACTTTACTCACAATTCTGTTCTGCAGTACAGATGCCCACCTCAGTGCTGTGTTCTTTAGGTGAGGGGTCCAGTCAACTCCCAGGCAAATGAGTACACCCTTCCAACACTACCTGTCAGTATGTACCTTCCCAGGCCGTCTCCACAATGCTGCTTTCCAATTTCCTTCCTTTCAGCATCTCACAGTCAGTGTCCTAGGCCAGCTGCCGCGGATCCTGTCAGATAACGTGCCTCAATCGTTTCTTTGATCCTATGTGGCTGCCTTTCTGGTGAAGATAACTGTGGTAATTCGCTGTGGCCCATAAAGTAGCAACAGCTGTCAGCTTGCTAGTTAAGTCACAATGTACACTCCACTAGGCTAGGGGCTGAGACCCTTCTGCAACCTGGATTCTTTCCCCACCTGATGGCTATCAGCGTGGGACAAGCCCCACGGGGAGCACTCTCCACCCATCCCTCTAGAAGAACCACTCTTTTCTTCAGGGAGCTTTCCTTCAGAGCCAATCCGTCCAGCAGCTCCACCTGACAGGAGCTGCTCCAAACATGTCCTTTCACTTCCCCTCCCTCTGAGGGAACTAACCAACTGACCACAAATCTCCCGCTCTTTTCCTAGGCTTAGCCCACCTCCCAACACTCTTTTTGAACCAAGCAGGGGCCACAGAGGGTGGTCTGGTGTTCAAAGTGTGTGTGGGATGCAGGTGTCCCCATCTTACCTGGTTGTGAGACACCACACCTCTGGGTGAGGTGCAGTACCTCTGTGGCGACTAAACCCTCAGGGGCGCCACACTTCTCCTGATTTGAGGGCCTCCACCATTTTCTTTTTCAAAGTGCTAGGCAGCTGCTTAGAAGAAACCATGGCTGCAGTTTTTTGGCACAAGGTTAGAGGGGGCTGGGTTTTAATAAAGCTAGGAAATTTGCATCACCTGGCCTTTTCTAATGATGATAGCGATCAAGCCATAACCCTAACAGGCTAATTAAGGTGTGAAGCCTTGGTCAAAGTTATATAAGCACACAAATCTCTGAAACTTTTGCTTTGGCCTATTTTCCTTTATGTAATTTTTAAAATACCAAAAAATGACAATTTTTTGTATCTAAAATACAAAGGAAATTAATGTTTCATCTTTAACTTTAGGCCTTTTAGAGATCATTTCATCTTCAACTTGCTAAACTGTTCTCAATAACATTAATTTTGACTAGGGTGCCCAAACTTTTACATGTCACTGTGTCTTAATCTCATCAAAATACTAGATTCTTAAGCACACTGCTTAGTACTACTGTATAATGCCATCCATGCTGCTGAATATTGCTGTGCCATTCTGCAGAATGGCTCTCCATGCCATTTCTGGACATATGTTACATACAATCTATGGTTACTCCTCATGTCATGGTGTATTGTATATATGAGTCATCATAGCAACTTCTCTCCATGAACTAGCTCAGAGACAACTGAAATTTAGAAGCAGGTTTTTCAGTGGGGAAAAGTGGGGACAAATTGAGGATACAATCAGGCAAGTCTAAAGCTCATATAAAACACAATCTTTTCTGGGAATTCACCTGAAATGATAAATATCTTTAAATATTGGAATAGCCCCATTGACAAAACCACAGCTAGGTACCTACAATTGCAAGAATCGAGTTTTTGTTTGCAAGACTGAATCACAACTCTTGTGATTTCAATAAGGTCCAAACATACGAGATAAACCAGTTCCAGTAGAGTCTATTCTATTCTATGCTGCCTACAAATATTTTTATTTCCTCAGCTGATTTGAGGTGCTACAGCTGTTTGCCCATCCTTCTGTCTTAATAAGCACATATAGCTGAACCGAATGATGGACTATTTTGACAAAGTGTTGTTATCACCTCAACTAAACCTCTTTGTCCATGATACCAAAATACAATCATGGATAAGAAGTATGGATGAGTATGAACTTGAAGTCTAGTTGGCATTGATGAAAAGAAAAGCACTTTTTAGGGTTCATGAACAGTAGCCAAAAATACAATATTGTGCATTGTACTAAACAAGAATTACTAGTAAAAAAAGATGGTGGCACAAAATACAATTCATGGCTCAGTTGTTTCAGCATATATGAATAAGTTCTCTACAGTAAAATACAAGGTTGTATTTATTTTTTTTTCTTTGTATTTGTGATTGTTTGCAAAAGTCCTCAAGACTATTATTCCAGTTGGATGAGTGCCTCTATGATCCACTTTTTCAATTGTTAATAACTAACTCTACATCAAACATCTCATACTCTAATGACAAATTCTTGTAAAGGAGTTTCTCGAGAAACACAAAAATCAAAGCCCTTCTATCAACAAAAAGCTTTATATTTTGCTACCTCTTATTAGAACTCGTAAAATAAAATGATGAGATGTATTCCTGTTGCAGCAAGAGATGAAATGACAGTCATTTTGAAAGTGGTAAAAGCCTTCCAATTTATAGTCCTATATTCCTGGGCTGAAATGAAAGGTAACGATTCATATTGAGTGTTATGGTCTTCCAATAAGGCATCAAAACCCTACCAAAGATACAATTTGATACCTTATAATATTCCCTTTTATTTATAGTAATACATAACTGTAATTATGTAAATGGAATCAGAAAAAAACTTCAGTGAGAATGATGCAACCAAATCTGTCATTAATACTCAAGTCCACTTATGTTCTTTTTGCACAAAAAGCCTCCAATGCTATAAAAATGTATGATATATACGAGGTCAGTAGACAGAGTTGTTAAGGTACTACTATCTTGTTGAATCTATAATCTGTTGTCAGAAACATTGATCAATGGCTTTAACTTCCACTGTTCTGTGACAGGAGCCAGATGTTACCTACTTCAGAGGAATCCACATACTAGAGAAACATTGGCGACTATATACAGCATGCTAAATATAAACTCCTCTACAGCAATTAGAATTGTTCTGAATAGAATAGAGATTTGCCTTGGCAAAGTTCTTAAAATATTTTGCATCAATGTAAGAGAATAATTATTACTAAAGTACCAAATGTTACTGACTGTCTTTTAAATATTCAATGACTAAAAAATTAACAAAAAAATGAAAATATTTATTAGGGATGACCAGCAGCTCTATAAGTAAATCAGAAACAGTTGTAAGATGCATTTACACTGAAGGATTATCGTGAACGAGCATTCTTAAAAACACTCGTATCACAAAAATCGTTTAAAGTAAACAGGCTGCAGATCCCCCGATGAACGAACTAAACGCTCATTGGACGGGTGAAACGATCTTTTGTTCAGCACTACTGTACGGAATCTGGCGTTTATTATTTGTTCCAGTGCCTCTCCATTCCTGAGATATAGTTACCTCCTACCTGTATGTAATCCTAGTCTTTTTAGGCAACTAGTCATGGTTTGAAACTACGGTATTCTCATGGACTATATTTCAGGAATGGAGAGGCACATGGAAAAAAGAAAAAGCACCATATTCAGGAGACCATAGGCATTTATACCAGGTGAAAACATGACATATCCATGGCAAATAACAGGTCCTCTTTAACATCAAAAAGAGATTTCAAAGTTGGTGTACACTATATAACACATTTGGGACTTTTATAATTGGCAAAATTTTCTGTTAGACTCTGAATGCACATCAAGGATGTAGACTATCTAAATATAGTTAAGCAGTGTAATATTTTAGTGTAATATTTCAGTTATTTTTAGAATATTTCTCCTTCTACTCAAAAGCCTTCAGGGGGGCAATTATGATGTATATTATGTAGAAGCTGGCAGTATATTCTTAATGTACTCTGTTATGCAATGTAAATTGCTTCCTTAACCCCTTTACAACCTTTGGCGTACTTGTATGTTAAAAGTCATGTCCCTGCCTTTGATGCAGGCTCGCACGCCAAGCCTGAATCTTTCCCAAGCACAAGATGACTTACTTAATAAGTCATCAAGTGCCTTTAACAGGAGCATCTGGAGCGGAGCTCCACATGTAGCACTTGACATGTTAAATCCCGCTGTCAAGCTCTTTTAAAAGTATGAAAAAAATAATTAAAACACAAAAGTTTTTGTCCCATTGAAAATAAGACAATTAAAAGAACCTTAAAAATACACGTATTGGTAATGCTGTGTTCGAAACGTCTGATGCATCAAAGTATAAAATAAATTAAAAGGATTGGTAAACGGCGCAACAAAAAAACCTTGCCGAGGCAACATTGCAGTAAAATTGCTGGAAAAATGGCGACAAGCAAATTTCTGAATTTTTTTCACCACTTAGATAAGAAAACTATACATGTTTGATATCTGCATACTGACCTAGTGGATCATATTGCCAGGTCAGTTATACCATATAGTGAACATGGTAGATAAAAAAAACTATTGCGGAAGTGCAAAGTGCGTAATTGCACTTTTTTTGCATTTTCACCGCACTTGGAATTTTTTTCCCACTTTCCTGGGCATCACATGATAAAATGAATGTTGTAATTTAAAAGTACAACTTGTCCCACAAAGAACAAGCCCCCATATGGTTATGGGGACGAAAAAATTAAAAAGTTATGGCTCTTGAAAGGAAGGGAGGAAAAAACAAAAATGAAAAAATGGAAAATTGCACAGTTGTGAAGGGGTTAAGGTGTCTGTCTAGATGAGATTTTAGATAAACTGATTCTTACTCATTTACAAAAAAATTATTTTTTTTTATTTGTTTGTGTTGAGCAAAACAAAAGTACCTCAGTTGTGAGAATTGATTCTTTCATGGTTTATATTTTGGCAATATTATGAAAACTAAGTTCCGTGTGTTACTTACATTTACTATTACTTTTTACAGGATATTGGCTCATTTTGTTTTTTTCTTTGGTTCTATTAAATGGCCACAGTGTGAATCTACACATTGTACTTATACCAACATGTGTTCCAGCTCATTTATTAGGTTTTACTTTAGTCTTTTGTACTTTATACAAATAAGGGTTCCTTTTTGGCCTGGCCAATTTATCTATCTCGTATATAGCTTTTCATGGGCAGGTGTCTGAGCAGTTAGGTCTGGGTAGTCCTCTGCCTCCATTTATTTTGAGGTCTGAGGACATATAGCATGGTGAACTGCAAGTTAGTGTTGATCCTGATGGGATACACCTGGTCACGGTGGGATGGCTTTTATGTTCTTTCGATCGAAATGGTGTCTCTATGATATTTACATGTACTATTACCATTTATGACTTTACTTACTACAAAGTACTAGCTCATTTTGTTTTTATTCAAGACAATATCATGAAAACAGTTTGCACTGAAAAGAACAAATGTAAACATCTATCTGTATATTCCCAGACTACATTACCTCTAGAACCATGGAGTCTAAAATCTAACATATGGAAATGTCAGATTCCCTTGAAAACGATATTCTCCATTGCTGAGCTAAAATCGCAATATGGTATGTTTATACTTTGTAACATCTATCTTATTCTACCCACACAGTCAATGCAAGAACGGCCTTGACCACACAGTCAATGCAAGAACGGCCTTGATTTTCTATGAAAGAGACGCTGAATGCCATTCTGTGCACAGAAATATTGTTATGGTCTGTAGCTTGTTGACCATATAGTGGCATTTCTCAGAAAGCATGTGGGTTAGTCACTAAAAACAAAGTTTGCTATATTTACCCACAGATATGGGATTGCCTACCACAACAGAATTTAATCACTGGAAGTTATAGACTTTTAGGCCATGTTCACACGTTCAGTATTGGGTCAGTATTTTTCATCGGTATTTGTAAGCCAAAACCAGGAGTGGAACAGAGGAAAAGTATAATAGAAACACGTCACCACTTCTGTATTTATCACCCACTCCTGGTTTTGGTTTACACAAACTGAGGTAAAATACTGACCAAATACTAAATGTGTGAAGGTGGCCTTAACATCCTTTTCACTTGATACCCCTGTGTGACCTTTGTCTTTCTGTCAAAGGTAATTGTTACATATGGCACTTATATGTGAAAAAGGCAAACATTTAGAGGAAGCAGATTTTGTCTGACAGAATTATCAAGTACCATACTGCAGTTCAAAGAAGCTGATAATCAGGACATCTTAACTCACTTTATGCCAGCAACTCTAAATATCAGCCTGCACAGCAACTTGTATGCCATTGATGTGATCATTCTGTACAATGCACCCAATGAAAGAAAATACCCTTAGATGACCAGTACTGTTCAATTATGCTGCATCTATTCCTGCAACTGTAATAAAACGGAGATGGTGAAATATAACTTTTACATTTGTATTTTGGACGATTGAGCCCCAAGTTCAAGATAGATGCAGGATGAAAGTTCCAGAAAATCATGGCATATCCTTTCAATAAGCCATACATGTCTGAGATGGGACACCACCTTTAGGCTGTGTGCCCACGTTGCGTTTTTAAGCATTTTTGCCGCGATTTTCGGCACGAAAACGCTTAAAAAACTCACATTGAACGCACCCCATGCATTCCTATGGCATTCCGCACATGCTGTGCTAATGATGCGTTTTTTTCCCACGGCGGAATCGCATCGTGGAAAAAAACACAGCTTGCTCATTCTTTTTGCGGAATCGCAAAGAATTGCCGTGATTCTGCACCCATAGGAATGCATGAGATCCACTTACTTCCCGCATGTGGCTATGCCCACCATGCGCAAAGTGAGCGGCTCATGTGTGGATGGTACCCACGGTGTGGAGGAGAGGAAACTGTCCTCCAGGCCCTGGGTACCATATCCCTGTATAAAAAGAATAAAAAATAAAAAATCGGGTTATATTCACCTTCCGGCATCCCGCGCAGCCTTCCCGGGCCTCAGCAATGCTCGCGTTCCCAGTAATGTCTTGCGAGTCCTTTGATGATGTCACGGTCCTGCGATACTGTAGCGGTCCCTATTCCTCACGAGATCGCTACAGTAACGCGAGACCTCATGTCATCAAAGGTTTCGCAAGGCATTACTGGGGACGGGAGCATCGCTGAGGCCCAGGAGGTTGCGCGGGACGTCGGAAGGTGAGAATATCACGATTTTTTATTTCTTTTAGTATTTTTAACATTCTATCTTTTACTATTGATGCCGTATAGGCAGTCTCAATAGTAAAAAGTTGGTCACACTTGTCAAACACTATGTTTGACGAGTGTGACCAACCTGTCAATCACATTCCAAGCGATGCTTCAAATCGCTTGGAAAGTGCTTGAATCCCGCATGCGAAAATCGCGGGAAAACGCAATAATAACCGCGAAAAAGTTGCGCAAAAATTGCACGGAAAAAAACACACGTTTTCTGGGAAGGAGTCCAGTTTCAGGTGTCAGGTTTTAAACGCTATGTGGGCACATAGCCTTAAAGTTTATATAAATGGAGTCAATTTGTGAAACATTTTAAAAATTGCAATTTTGCCTCCATAATTTTTTCATATGATACAAGAGTCATAACCTTCAACATCAATCCAAATTTGAAGGTAAAAATGGGAAGAAGCATATTTTGCTAAGCTGTCATCCACACATCACTAATTATGACAAGCAAAATAGAAAGAGAAAAAATAACCAGGATATGGGTGCTCCCACTCAGGATACCAAGATTCCAAATAAAAATATTAAATAGAAAAAAATATATATTTTTTTAAAACATTTGAAAAAAAGAAGAAAGTTACTAAAACATGAATACCTCTGTCAAGGAAAGTATTACAATTTACAGTAAAAAAACTACTGCAAAAATGTTACTGTAAATTTTAATACTTTCCTCAACAGATCAAAAAAGTGGTATCATTAAAAATTTCAAAAAATAAGCCCTCACCCGACCCGAGATCACGAAAAATGGAGACACTACGGGTCTCGGAAAATGGCGCAATTTTTTTTTTTAAAGCAAACTTTGGAATTTGTTTTCACCACTTAGATAAAAGAGAACCTAGACATGTTTGGTGTCTATGAACTCGCAATGACTTGGAGAATCATAATGGCAGGTCAGTTTTATTCATTTAGTGAACCTAGCAAAAAAGCCAAGCAAAAAACAAGTGTGGGATTGCATTTTATTTTGCAATTTCACTGCACTTGGAATTTTTTTCCCGTTTTCAAGTACACCACAGGGTAAAATCAATGGTGCCGTTCAAAAGTACAACTAGTCCCGCAAAATATATGCCCTCACATGGCCACATTGACGGAAAAATAAAAGTTATGACTCTGGGAAGAAGGGGAGCGAAAAACGAAAATGAAAAAATCTAAAAAAGCTCCGGGAGTTAAGGGGTTACCCTCAACCCCTTTAACAATCAGTATGATGGTATTATTAATACCACAAACACTGGTAATATTTGGTTATGGTTTGTAGGTATTTGTCATATTTCAAAATCATTATTTTTATATTATAATTATTTGATATTATAATTATTTGATATCTGATATAGCAATATTATTGGTATTATTAGAAATATTGGCCTTGTAATATCTTGATTTCCTCCAGGCAGGGTAATATTAGTAATATTTCCACATCTGGTGCTTGGGATGGGAATAATATGGGCCTCTGTGATTTGAAATGCCAGGGCTGAATTTCAGTCCCAGTCCATCCCTGCTGGATTCTTTCCAGAGTTATGCCTGCATGCACAACTCTACAACGTGAGAAAATACACAGGATACCATATGAAATTGAGAATGACATGCATAATCTATATATTGTCATGAGAGGTATAATTATATTAACAATATAGTTAAAAAAACTAGGATTTTGTAACAAACTGACATGGGGGCAAGGAGGATAAACAAATTTATATGGAAGGATTTAACTTACGCAGATGGAGGAATGCTTATAGTATGTCTGCTCCTATTACACAGAAGAAAAGGCGCACACAACAACATATTTTAACCCCTTACCTACAATTGACGTAATATTCCGTCCATGTGACCATGGACCTAATTACCATGGACGGAATATTACGTCACCATGATCAGCGGTGCCCACGTGGTGAGCGCCGCTGATCACGGCCGGATGTCAGCTAATTATCATAGCTGACACCAGGCACAATGTGTCAGCGGCGGTCACGGACCGCCCCCGACACGTTAACCCCTTGCACACCACGATCAAACGCGATCGTGGTGTACCGGGGGTTAAAGGGAAGCATCGGCAGGGAGGGGGCTCCCTCCGTGCTTCCCTGAGCCCCCCACAGCAGCGCAGTGTGCAGCGCTGCTGCGGGGGACTCCTTTCCTCCAGGCCCCCAAATCCAAGATGGCAACGGGGGCCTTCGGGGGCCTGAGGAAGCTGGCTTCCTCAGTGCCTGCAAAGCGCAGGCATGAGGAAGTCTGCAGCAGTGCCTGTGACAGATCGCTGATCTGTTACAGTGATCTGTGATGTGACAGATCAGCGATCTGTCACAGGACAGTGATGTCCCACCTGGGACAAGGTAATAAAGTAAAAAAAAAAAAAAGTGTTAAAAATAATTTAAAAAAAAATCGCTAAATAAATTAGTAAAAAAAAAAAAAAATATTCCCCAATAAATCCATTTTTTCAAAATAAAAAAAAACAAAAACAATAAAAGTACACATATTTGGTATCACCGCGTCCGTAATGACCTGCCCTATAAAACTGTCCCATTAGTTAACCCCTTTAGCGAACCCCTTAAAAAATAAAAATAAAAAACGAAGCAAAAAATAATGATTTATTATCATACCACCGAACAAAAAGTGCAATAACGCGCGATCAAAAAGACACATATAAATATCCATGGTACCGCTGAAAACGTCATCTTGTCCCGCAAAAAACGAGCCACCATACAGCGTTATCCGCAAAAAAATAAAAAAGTTATAGCTCGCAGAATAAAGCGATACAAAAATAATTATTTTTTATATAAAATTGTTTTCATTGCAAAAAACCGACAAAACATAAAAAAACGACCTAAATGAGGTATCGCTGTAACCGTACTGACCCAAAGAATAAAACCGCTTTATCAATTTTACCGCACGCGGAACGGTGGAAACGCACCCCCCCCAAAAGAAATTCATGAAATGCTGGTTTTTGTTCATTCTGCGTCCCAAAAATCGGAATAAAAAGCGATCAAAATATGTCACGTGCCCGAAAATGGTACCAATAAAAACGTCAACTCGTCCCGCAAAAAATAAGACCTCACATGACTCGGTGGGTCAAAATACGGAAAAATTATAGCTCTCAATATGTGGTGATGCAAAAACTACTTTTACAATAAAAAGCGTCTTTTAGCGTGTGACAGCCGCCAAACATAAAAACCGCCATAAATAGTAAATCAAACCCCCCGTTATCACCCCCTTAGTTAGGGAAAAATAATAAAACTAAAAGAAAATGTATTTATTTCCATTTTCCCGCTAGGGTTAGGGTTAGGGTAGGGTTAGGGTAAGGGTTAGGGCTAGGGTTAGGGTTAGGGTTAGGGCTGGGGTTAGGGCTAGGGCTAGGGTTAGGGCTAGGGCTCAGATTAAGGTTAGGGGTGTGTTGAGGTTAGGGTTGGAGTTATAATTGGGGGGTTTCCACTGTTTGGGCACATCAGGTGCTCTCCAAAGGCAACATGGCGTCTGATCTCAATTCCAGCCAATTCTGCGTTGAAAAAGTCAAATGGTGCTCCTTCCCTTCCAAGCTCTGCCATGCGCCCAAACAGTGTTTTACCCCCACATGTAGGGTATCAGCCTACTCAGGACAAATTACAAAACAACTTTTGGGGTCCAATTTCTCCTGTTACCCTTAGGAAAATAAAAAATTGGGGGCAAAAATATAATTTTGCGGAAAAAAATGTTTTTTTTATTTTCACGCCCAGGCGTTATAAACTTCTGTGAAGCACTTGGGGGTTCAAAGTGCTCTCCACACATCTAGATAAGCTCCGTGGGGGGTCTAGTTTCCAAAATGGGGTCACTTGTGGGGAGTTTCAATAGTTTAGGTACATCAGGGGCTCTCCAAACGCACATGACACCCGCAGACCAATCCATCAATGTCTGCATTCCAAAACGTCACTACTTCCCTTCCGAGCCCCGACGTGTGCCCATACAGTAGTTTTCTCCCACATATGAGATATCAGCGTACTCAGGACAAATTGGACAACAACTTTTGGGGTCCAATTTCTCCTGTTACCCTTGGGAAAATAAAAAAATTGGGGACTAAAAGATGATGTTTGTTGAAAAAATACGATATTTTTATTTTCACGCCCGGTCGTTATAAACTTCTGTGAAGCACTGGGGGGTTCAAAGTGCTCACCACACATCTAGATAAGTTCATTAGGGGGTCTAGTTTCCAAAATGGGATCATTTGTGGGGGGTTTTCACTGTTTAGGTACATTAGGGGCTCTCCAAAGGCAACATGACACCCACAGACCATTCCATCAAAGTCTGCATTCCAAAACGTCACTACTTCCCTTCCGAGCCCTGACGTGTGTCCATACAGTAGTTTTCTCCCACATATGGGGTGTCAGCGTACTCAGGACAAATTGGACAACAACTTTTGGGGTCCAATTTCTCCTGTTACCCTTGGGAAAATAAAAAAATGGGGACTAAAAGATGATGTTTGTGGAAAAAATACGATTTTTTTATTTTCACGCCCGGACGTTATAAACTTCAGTGAAGCACTGGGGGGTTCAAAGTGCTCACCACACATCTAGATAAGTTCCTTGGGGGGGTCTAGTTTCCAAAATGGTGTCATTTGTGGGGGGGTTTCTACTGTTTTGGTACATCAGGGGCTTTCCTAACGCGACATGGTGTCCGATCTCAATTCCAGCCAAAAACGTCAAGTGGCGCTGCTTCCCTTCCGAGCTCTGCCATGCGCCCAAATAGTGGTTTACACCCACATGTGGGGTATCAGCGTACTCAGGATAAATTGCACAATATCTTTTAGGGTCCTGTTACTTTTGGAAAAATAAGAATTGAGGGTGAAAAGATCATTTTTGTGGAAAAAATATGATTTTTTAATTGTACTGCTGTACGTTATAAACTTCAGTGAAGCACTGGGGGGTTCAAAGTGCTCACCACACATCTAGATAAGTTCCTTGGGGGGTCTAGTTTCCAAAATGGTGTCATTTGTGGGGGGTTTCTAGTGTTTTGGTACATCAGGGGTTTTCCAATCGCGACATGGTGTCCGATCTCAATTCTAGCCAAAAACGTCAAATGGCGCTGCTTCCCTTCCGAGCTCTGCTATGCGCCCAAATAGTCATTTACACCCACATATGGGGTATCAGCGTACTCAGGACAAATTGCACAATAACTTTTAGGGTCCTGTTACCCTTGGAAAAATAAAAATTGGGGGTGAAAAGATCATTTTTGTGGAAAAAATATGATTTTTTAATTGTACCGCTGTACGTTATAAACTTCTGTGAAGCCCTTGTGGGTTCAAAGTTCTCATCACATATCTAGATAAGTTCCTTGGGGGGTCTAGTTTCCAAAATGGGGTCACTTGGGGGGTTTCCACTGTTTAGGTACATCAGGGGCTCTCCAAACGCGGCATGGCATCCGATCTGAATTCCAGCCAATTTTGCATTGAAAAAGTCAAACGGCGCTCCTTCCCTACTGAGGTCTGCCATGCGCCGAAACAGTGGTTCCCCCCACATATCAGGTATCAGCGTACTCAGGACAAATTGCACAATAACTTTTGCAGTCCAATTTCTCCTGTTACCCTTGGTAAAATAAAGAAAATTGAACCTGAAGTATTTTTTTTGTGAAAAAAAGTTAAATGTTCATTTTTTTTTTAATATTCAAAAAATTCCTGTAACGCACCTAAAGGGTTAATAAACTTCTTGAATGTGGTTTTAAGCACCTTAAGGGGTGCATTTTTTAGAATGGTGTCACTTTTGGGTATTTTCTATCATATAGACCCCTCAAAGTGGCTTCAAATGTGAAGTGGTCCCTAAAAATAAAATGGTGTTGCAAAAATGAGAAATCGCTGGTCAATTTTTAACCCTTATAACTTCCTAACAAAAAAAAATTTTGGTTCCAAAATTGTGCTCATGTAAAGTAAACATGTGGGCAATGTTATGTATTAAGTTTTTTGTGTGCCGTATCGCTGTGATTTAAGGGCATAAAAATTCAAAGTTGGAAAATTGCGAAATTTTCAAAATTTTCGCCAAATTTCCGTTTTTTTCACAAATAAACGCAAGTTATTTGAATGAAATTTTACCACTAACATGAAGTACAATATGTCATGAGAAAACAATGTCAGAATCACCGGGATCCATGGAAGCGTTCCAGAGTTATGACCTCATAAAGGGACAGTGGTCAGAATTGTAAAAATTGGCCCGGTAGTTAACGTGCAAACCACCCTTGGTAGTGAAGGGGTTAAAGTACAAGGATTTGTGCTGTTTGATGCATTGTGTGTAGACGGAGCAATTTAGATGTAGCAGCAGAGTGTGCCACATACAGTTATAAGTATATTCCTACATTCTGAGAAGTGCCACTGTGTAATAAAAAATCCCACTCTAATGTTCCCCGTGCTGCACGGGGAGCCATCGCGTTCTATATTTTCTTTGCTGATTGACAGACATGACAAGCATTATTTGTTTTAGTCCCTGTATTGTTTAAAGAGGCACTCTCATCACAGGTTTTCTCTCTTAATTAGGGATGAGCTTTCCGATATTGAAATATCGGAAATCGGCCCGATATTTGCGATATCGGAATTCCGATTCTGATATTTTTTTCACATCGGAAATCAGAAATCCCATAATCCTTCAGCCTCTGAGCCTCTAACCCTAACCTTAACTATCCCTAACCCCTAACCCTTACCACTAACTTTAACCCTAACTAACCCTAACCACTAACCCTAACCCTACTAACCCTAAACCCTAACCCTGCTAACCATAAGCATAACCGTAACCCTAACCCTACTAACCCTAACCCCTAACCCTGCTAACCATAAGCATAACCCTGAACCCTAACCCTACTAACCCTAACCCTACTAACCCTAACCCCTAACCATAACCATAACCCCTAACCCTAACCCTAATAACCCTAACCCTACTAACCATAAGCATAACCCTAACCCTAACTAACTCTAACCCTAACCCTACTAACCCTAACCATAACCCTAACTAACCCTAACCTTTACCCTAACCCTTACCCTACTAACCATAAACCCTAACCCTACCCCAACTAATCCTAACCCAAAGAAAAAACACCGCTATTAAGAAGATGGCAACCAGTTTTCCTGCTACAGCTTTTGCTCTGAGCATTTTTCTAGTGATTTTTTTGCTACTCTGCCTCTAAAAACTCCTTCCCCATTATCCTGAGGTGTTTCCCCTCCATTTTATCCATTATATAGCACTGTAGTGGTCATTTTGTAATTCCGATTTTTTCTCCCATTGACTTGCATTGATATCGGAAATCGGAAACTCCGATATCCGATATTTTCCAATATCGGAAATCAGAATTCCGATATGATATTGGGCAATATCGCTCATCCCTACTCTTAATATATTGCAATCATCATATTATATAGCACTGTGTACTTACAATTGCTTATTTTACCTTTCTACTCAGCTAATTCTTCTCATTTTCCCCTCTTCAACTACTCCTGACCCAGCTGCTCCTCTGCCAGGGACTTTGCAGTAGAAAAAGGGAAATTTGACCTACTGTTTCAACATATAGTTTAGAAATATTCAGCTAGTCTGTTTTTAATAATGGGATGTCATAGACCTAATGGAAAACAGAAGAATTAGCTGGGTAGAAGGGTAAAATGAGCAATAGTAAGTAAAAAGTGCAAGGTAATGACTGCAATATATTAAGAGGAAAAAAATCTTTGATGGGAGTGCTTGTTTAATTGTGAATACATGGACAGTAGTCAAGAAATATTACCAGAATAAAGTCAAACTCTGCCATCTGCAAATGCCTCAAGCATCATGTGCTAGATCTGCTCTTCAGCTAAAGATTTGTTTTCTACCTCTCATGAGTAGAAAGTGTTTTCAGCTTTGCCAAGGCTTCCAATTTGTTTCTTTAGAATTAAGATTAAGTACAGATTGTTGTTTTGTGTTGCAGTCGTAATAACATTATCAATAAAATCAAAGGAAGTTCATAAGATGAAATACGGTGCCCGTGGACTGATAGCATTTCCTTTATTTTCGACACTGACCTTACTATGACCCAAGTGAACAAGCCAGTCTGTTAATCAGAGTACCGTAAAGGCAGAATGTGCTTACATCTCCAGCCTATCGAACAAGCCATTACTAATAAAGAGAAATTCAACAGCATCCTTTACGAAATACGATATGGTGCACAAAGTAATCCGGAGCAAGGTAATCCTTAATACTCTCTATACATACATAAAAGATTCACACTCAAAGACAAGAATCCACAAAAGAGGCATCACAGGTGATGAGATGAAACATGGTGTAAGGATTTAGCTCACAAAGTCATTACACTTTATTGGATGTGCCAATTATTACTAATAACCAGCAAGATGAAAAAGGGAGACATTTCTGGAAAAATAGAACTGACATTAAAAAGATTTAAAATAAAAACAAGAATTTTAGAATCTCTAATATTGGTCAGTATTCAGTAGGTCAGTTGCATCTTTCATGTTCTCTGTTGCTCTGCTTTTTCCATTGATTTGTAACTTTGTAACATCTAATAAAATCAAAGGGTTTGTTCACAACTAGGACAACACCTTCTCAATCAGTATGTCCAGGAAGTCCCCCACCCCGGTAAAATAATAACAGCTATACTCACCTCCGATGCTGGTGCCGTTCCACTGGTGTCATCATTGGCCATCACCGTTAGCTTCACTCTCTTCTCCCTCGGACAAATGAAGACATTAAGAGATGCTCTCACTTCCTCTGGATATCAATTAAGTTCATAGGAGAGGAGAGTGAAGCCACCCCTGATTGCAGGGATTACATAACATAACAATGTCAAGCAAACCCAGGAGAGCTAGCATCGATATCTCTACAAAGCACTGGAAGCGAGTAAATCTGTTATGGTAATATTTTATTGGGAGGAAATATAGGGATCCAGAAGGGATTGTCAGAGTAGAAAACAACCCCTTTGAGAACATTTTGCCCAGTTTGAACCTTACACCAAACTGGGCAGTTTACTCTACATCGATGCATGGTGAATATCGTGCAGTTTCAAAAATGTGTCAAATGACATCCCTCCTATTTTCGCTTTACCTTATAGCCATTTTTTGTTTAGAAGCAATAGCTCAAAACAGCCTTTCAGTGCCAGTACACAAGTCAGTAAAATTACCTATTTTTTTATCACTCTTCTGTTTGGGTTTTCCTGTTCTGTATTTCAACCCACTTGTGTACCCTGCAGGAGTCACAGAAAGCGCAATTAAAAAACCTCTAACCATCAAATTTTGGTGCTCTGTTTACACAGAATTGCTCTTTTCACCATCTGTAAAAGAGCAGGGCTTTTTGCTGAGTGAATTGTTAAAAGGGTTGTTCAGGTTAAATGAAAATTCATCAGCATTATTTTAATATAAAATAATAAATTTTTCTCAAATTGGCAAGTAGAACCACTTGGGTTCCAGTGTGGGACACCGCTGCTCATGATCAAGATGTAAAGTAAAAGTGTAAAAACGTAATAAGTAAAAACTGTAAATGTAATCAGTATATAATTTAAGATTAAAAAATAAACTAAACTAATATCACTGCTCACATAGGGATCAAATTATTTTACTTAATATTTTTGTTTTAAGGAACAATTTCCCTTTGATGTTCCAAAGCAGAGAGTTAAGGGGGTTTTACACTAAGCGATATCGCTAGCAATATCGCTAAAACGTCACTGATTTTGTGACGTTATAGCGATATCGCTAGCGATATCGCTATGTGTGATACTTACCTCCGACCGGCTCCCCCGCTGTCCATCGCTGATCGCGCGAGAATGTCCGGCTCCATTTCTCGTCGGGCGCTTCCTGCTGGGCTTCCTGCTGTGTGAGACGAGCGACGCTGGATGCGGGCGGGAGGACACCAGGATCGCTGTGTGTGAATGGTGAGTATCGTCCACTGCGTCGCTGCTGCATCGCTGTGAGATCTTTCTGTATGAAAGCTCACTAGCGATCATTTAGCGATGCACCAGCGATCCTGACCGGGTCGGATCGCTGGTCGGATCGCTGGTGCATCGCTAAATGTAAAAGGGCCTTTACTCTGTATGTCATATACTGTACACCAAACAATTATCAATAATAATGATAATATAACTGAAAAATAAATGGCTGACAAGGAGAAAACATTTACCACATACAATCCCACAAACTATAGGAACTGAGAAGAGTGAAAAGGATCAACATACTGATTTTTCTAATTGGAACAATCATACCTATACCGAGGAAATATAAATGATAAATATATACAGTTCTCAGCAAAAATTAGTACCCCCAACTGATTTGTGGGGAAACCTTTGGTTTCCTTTCAGAATCAATATTTTCTATGGGATACAATAGTGTAAAATACTCTCACAAATGTGGACCATTGATTGCAAACAGGATTTGTAATTTGCATACCCCCAAAAAATAATTTCCCTATCAATTTCATTCAATGCAGTGTTGCAAAAATGAGTACACCCCAATAAATTTTTTAGAAGAAAAGCTAAAGTTTAGACTACAAAATTCTAATTAACATGAATTCAACCACAGGTAAGGTTAGTTATTAATTAAACTGGTGTAAAGCTGATAGTTGTCTATAAAAATGCATTAAAGAAAACTCCTTCAAATTTCATGTCATCAGCAATGGCACCACATGGAAGAGAAATATCACAAGGCCGTTACACAAGAAAGGTGAAAGCTAGAGTTGAGCGAAACGGGTCGAAAAATTTCAAAAGTCGCCGACTTTTGGCAAAGATGAGGTCAGCCACGAGGTCGGCGACTTAAGCGCCAAAGTCGCGTTTCAAAAGTTTGTTTTGCGCTCTTTTTCAGCCAATCAGGATCCACGGACACTGTGGGCAACGTGATGACATAGGCAGGGGTCACCACCATCTTTCAGAAGGGCATGCAAGTGATTGGCTTGATTTGGTGGGCGTCACAGGGGGTATAAAAGGGCGTGCACGCCGACCGCCATGTTCCTCATGCTGATCTCAGAATAGGGAGAGCTGCTGCTGCTGATTCTGTAGGGAGAGCGTTAGGCAGGGAAGAAGACACCAAAAACTGCTTCTGCTGCTAGCGATTTTGCCTGTACAACACACCAGTCACTGTATGTGCAGTGCAAGGGGAGGCTATATTTTGCTGGATCAGCGGTGTTGGTTGTTAGGCTGCCTTCTAAGGCTTCCTGACGGCTGCATTGCTGTTAACCCACTGCTCTGCAAACTGCTTTTTTAAACGCAATCCCAATTTTTTTTTTTGTCCTGGTGAGGTACTGAGCGTGCATTTTTTCACACCATACAGCGGTGCACACTCCTCACACAGTACCATGTAACGGCTGTTATCACAGTCACAGTGAAGCTATCTGTGTGTCACTCTGTAAGAATAAGTCGAGGACATGTTCCGTTCTTACAGACCTGCACCTTCTAGTTTTGTCTAGCTTTCAAACAGTTAAATATATTTGCTGTTTCATCACATTCAAAACTATAGAGAGACAGCGTGTCAGTCCGTATACTTAAAAGACGCGGAGCTTGACAATTTTACGTACACCGGACAGCCGTGTACGTGCACGCTCCTCTCAGTACCGTGTAACGGCTGTTATCACGGCCACAGTGAAGCTGTGTGTCACTCTGTAAGAATAAGTCGAGGACATGTTCCGTTCTTACAGACCTGCACCTTCTAGTTTTGTCTAGCTTTCAAACAGTTAAATATATTTTCTGTTTGATCACATTCAAAACTATAGAGAGACAGCGTGTGTCAGTCCGTATACTTAAAAAACACGGAGCTTGACAATTTTACGTACACCGGACAGCCGTGTACGTGCACGCTCCTCTCAGTACTGTTATCATGGCTACAGTGAAGCTATCTGTGTGTCACTCTGTAAGGATAAGTGGAGGACTTGTTCCGTTCTTACAGACCTACACTCTAGGGAGATTCCTATTCTGCCCAATTCTATATACACCTTGTAGTTTGTCATACACTAGCCAATTTCTGCCTGTGACATAGCGCTGTGATATTCACTGGGCCTCACACAATCCAAAAGTGTCCAGTGTCCACAAGTGTGTGCAGAAATTCAAAATCTCCGTTATCCTCTAGTGACATTTTTCACACCTGCGACATGGAGCCTGTCACATAGCACTGTGATATTCAGTGGGCCTCACACAATCCAAAAGTGTCCAGTGTCCACAAGTGTGTGCAGAAATTCAAAATCTCCTTTATCCTCTAGTGACATTTTTCACACCTGCGACATCGAGCCTGTCACATAGCGCTGTGATATTCAGTGGGCCTCACACAATCCAAAAGTGTCCAGTGTCCACAAGTGTGTGCAGAAATTCAAAATCTCCGTTATCCTCTAGTGACATTTTTCACACCTGCGACATCGAGCCTGTCACATAGCGCTGTGATATTCAGTGGGCCTCACACAATCCAAAAGTGTCCAGTGTCCACAAGTGTGTGCAGAAATTCAAAATCTCCGTTATCCTCTAGTGACATTTTTCACACCTGCGACATCGAGCCTGTCACATAGCGCTGTGATATTCAGTGGGCCTCACACAATTCAAAAGTGTCCAGTGTCCACAAGTGTGTGCAGAAATTCAAAATCTCCCCTGTCCCATAGACACCTTGTACCTTGTTTTACATTACTATATAGTTTGTTGGATTTTGTCTACATTTCTACCAAAAATGAGGAAGGCTGGTGGAAGAGGCCGTGGAATTGGGCGGGGGTAGGCAGCTGGTAATGATGGTGTTGGTGGTGGATCTGATGGTAGTGGCAAAAGCAAAATAGGACCGAATGCAGGAGGTGTTGAGCATGTGTCATCGTCTGGCTCCACAAGGCCTCGAAGGCTTACTTTTCTAGGAGTTGGCAAACCGCTTTTAAAGCCAGAGCTTCAGGAAAAAGTTTTGGCTTACATTGCTGACTCAGCCTCCAGCTCTATCGCCTCCTCTTCTGAAGTTGTAAAAAATAAAAGCACTGAGTCGTCATTGGAGGCTCATGTTCATGAACCACACCTTTCCTTGTGTCCTTCACCCCAACCAAGATTGAAGGATGACGCAGGACATACTACTGATTACTGATTATGGAGCTGTTTTCACATACCATGCCTGGATTATCAAGTGAAATGGTGAATTACCCAGGCCAAGATGAATCTGACATGGAGTGCACTGATGCACAGCCACTGATAGATGATTCTGCTGGTACATTCACTCAGAGCACTACATTGTCCTCGCAGTGTACAGAGCCAGATTCTGACCCTGATGAGACTCAGGTGCCCCTTCCCGCACACTATACTACCATACACGGTGACACAGAGGAAGGTGCACATGACATTGAAGAGGAGGTGATGGATAACCCAGTTGTTGACCCAGATTGGCATCCATTGGGGGAAGAGGGTGCTGCTTCCAATAGCTCAGATGAGGAGCATCCACAGCAGACATCGACATCGCAACAGCTGTTATCTGGCAGGCACGGAGCACTCCAAAGACAGGTTCCAAAAATCAAAAGAGTTGCTGGACAGCTTGTCCAGAGGGTCAAAATATCACAGCGTGCTGGGCCGCAAAATGTCTGCCAAAGTAGGAAGAGTGCAGTGTGGCTCTTTTTTGAACAAAATCCTCATGATCAGGCCAAGGTTATCTGTAAGAAGTGCGCAAAGACCTTTAGCCGAGGGAAAAATCTGAAAAATTTGAATACCAGTTGCATGCTTAGACATTTAACCACCATGCACTTGCAAGCGTGGACACAACACCAAACCTCCAGTACCACATGTGCAACTGATCACAAAGAAGGTAGTCAGCAACGCTACATTGTTTCCCCCACTGTAAGCCCACCGGTTAGCACAGCAGCAAATGTTGAGGTGTCGTTGCAAGGCCACAGCAGTCAGGGAATCCCACTGTTATATCAACGAAAGACTGAATCTAGGCCATCAGAAAGAACACCAACACCATCACCATCATCAACCCTCTCTCAGTCCGCCCTGTCCACCGCTACTTCCACCATATGCAGCTCTCAAGTCCAGCTCACCCTCCCAGACACTATGAGTAGGTCAAGAAAGTACTCAGTCTCTCATCCGCGTACACTGGGTTTGAACGCCCTCATTGCCAAACTGATCTCGTTAGAGATGATGCCCTATCAGTTGGTGGAAAGCGCAGCTTTCCGCGAACTCATGGCATATGCAGTACCACGCTATGACCTACCCAGTCGCCACTTCTTCTGTCGCAAAGCCATCCCAGCCCTCCACCATCATGTGAAAGACCGCATTGTCCATGCACTCAAGCAGTCAGTGAGTGGAAAGGTGCACCTCACAACTGATGCATGGTCCAGTTGGCATGGCCAGGGCCGTTACGTGTCCATCACTGCGCACTGGGTTAATGTGGTGGATGCAGGGTCCACAGAGGACAGCGGTGGTGGGACAGTGCTGCCTAGCCCACAGTATAGGAAACAGTTGGCTGTAGGCGTTCGACCCTCCTCCTCCTCCAGAAGCGAAAGCTCATCCACAGAGCGCAGTCGTATGAGCCCTCCATCTGCAGCTGCCACTGTTGCACACGAGGTGTCCCCCTATCGAGCAGCTAGTGGAAAGCGTCAGCAGGCTGTGTTGCAGATGATGTGTTTGGGCGACAGACACACCGCCGAGGTGCTGGCCGAGTACTTTCAGCAACAAACTGAGTCATGGCTGGGCAGTGTACATCTTGAGGCAGGCAAAGTAGTTAGTGATAACGGCCGTAATTTTGTGGCAGCCATAGCCCTTTCAAAACTCAGCCACATACCTTGCTTGGCTCACACCTTGAACCTGGTGGTGCAGTGCTTCCTCAAAAATTATCCGGAGTTAACAGCCCTGCTCCAGAAGGTGCGAAGACTGTGGGCGCACATCCGCCGGTCGCCTGTACACTTCATTCGTATGCAGAAGCTGCAGCGATTGCTCCACCTTCCCAACCACCACCTCATTATCGACATTGCAACAAGGTGGAACTCCACCCTGCACATGGTTGAGCGGCTGTGCGAGCAGAGGCAGGCCATAATGCATTTGTGGGAGGATACACGGCCAGGCACTTTGAGAGCAGACATGGAGTTGACAGGTGTGCAGTGGTCGAAGCTGAAAGACCTCTGTAAAGTCCTTCAGTGTTTTGAGGAATGCACACGGCTGGTAAGCGCAGACGACGCCATCCTAAGCATGAGCATCCCACTTATGCGTCTGCTCATGCAAACTTTGAGGCACCTTAAGGAGCAGGCGTCTGCAGCCAATGTTGACGAGGAGGGAATCCTTGATGACATTCAGCCATTGTCTGCTCAGGGACCTCTCCTGGATGAGGTGGAGGAAGAAGAGGAGGAGGAGGATGATGATGGGGATGATTACTTAGGGGAGGAGGATGCATCTTGTGGGGCAAGTGAAAATGTTGGCGTGGCAAGGTCTGGTACAGGGTTTGTGCGTGACTGGAGGGATGTGGATTTGCCAGAAAGTGCTCCTCCAACCAGCACTCGCAGTGCATCATTGACACCGGGAACATTGGCCCACATGTCAGATTATGCCTTGCAGATCCTAAAAAGGGACCCCCGCATTGCCAAAATGATGAACGATGACGACTACTGGTTGGCCAGCATCCTGGATCCACGCTATATAGACAAACTACAAAACATCATGCCACAGGAGAACCTTGACCTAATATTGGCTAATAAACAAGCAACTCTGGTAAATCGGTTGGTTGAGGCATTCCCAGCACACAGCAGCGGTGATGGTTCTCACACGAGCCGTACGGGCCGGGGGCAGCTTGGCAGAGGTGTTTGTGGTGCACACAGCAGAAGTGGCATTGGAGACAGGGGTTTCATGACAATGTTGTGGACTGATTTTTCAAGTACCGCTCACACAACTGGTAATACTGCATCGATGGAAAGTGACAGGAGACAGCAGTTGTCAACTATGGTTACAAACTACTTTTCCTCCCATATCGATGTTCTCCCACACAGGTCATTCCCCTTTGACTATTGGACTGCTAAACTGGACACCTGGCCTGAATTGGCACAATATGCCTTACAGGAGCTCGCTTGCCCAGCTGTAAGTGTGCTATCGGAAAGAGTCTTCAGTGCAGCTGGATCAATCCTGACAGAAAAAAGGACCCGTCTGTCAACCTAAAATGTGGATGATCTAACCTTCATTAAAATGAACCATGCATGGGTTTCCAAGGATTTTGTCCCACCTTCCCTTGATGACACATAGGTTGCCAGAAAAATGGCTTGCTTTGGTTATCCTCCTATTCCGCGAACTTGATCTATTTTGCCTTTTGCAGCAGCTGAATGTCCCACATCAACATATGCCACTTTGTAAACCTCCCTAACTGGGCTGCCCCCCCCAATGGCCGGGGTCACCACCTAGCACCTGAAACCGTGCGAGTGCTGTTGCCCTGGACAGGTGGGTGGGCCGACTCTTGGGCGTGGGCACTGGCACAGGGTCCCTCATAGTGCAATCAAGTGTCTCTGACTGTGGTGGTGCACACCCGCCGTCAGACACACCGCCGTACTATGAGGGGACCAGTGCCAGTACCGACGCCCACGAATGTGCCCCCCTTGCTTGGGCAGGGCCCCAGCATTTGCAATGTTTACCTCTCCCTGCTCCTCCGCTGTATAGTCTGGGCTGTCAAATCCTTCACTGGGACTGCCACTACAAATTGATTGAAATGAAAGATGATGGTTAAGATGTAGCTATGCCCTGTCCTGCTGTCCGGGCTCTAGCTCCAGATGATCAATGGCTTCCATTTCTTATGGACGTCGACTCACAATGACATGCAGTGGTGGTTTATCATCAGCTTTCACATTTTTCCTACTCACAAACGTGTGACATTCTGGCGCACATTTTAAAATGTGCCCTCTCATGCCAATCAAATAGAATCGCCTACGGCCTGTGGCTTCTGTCTTTTGCACTCCAAAGTTACGTGACAGATCATGATAGCCAGTGAGCACCATGTTTACATCGCTCCCTGTGATAAAAATTTGATTGAGATGAGTAACAGTGATGGAATCAACGGAAGTGCGATACAGCAAGACTTTATTCACAAAAAAATGTTTTCACTGTCTCAACACACAAATTAATTGTGGGTCAGCATTGCCTATGAGAATTGTGACGGAGGTTTTTCCCGTGAATAATAATTCCTAGATTTCTGCAATCAATAGCCTTTATGTCACTAATTGTATGCATCTCATTTCCTATTGCAGAGAGGCTGGACTGTATTACTGAGACAGAAATATATATGAAGATTTAAAAATAACACCAAAAGTATATAGTTGTGTACGCCTCAAATGCATTTCCTTTTTTCCACTTTTTAGATTGCTGTGTAATCCATACTGAGAACACGGATATTTTACATGTTTAAACTATGCTATATATACCTGCTATCCAGTGATAAAGTACCCTTTCTCAACTTTGTACAATCTGGTCAAATCCATACTGGGCCTGAGAACATCTGAGTCTGCCTCCTGATCTATAGACATATATTTTTAATGTGTAAACTAGGCTACATATATACGTGTTATCCGGTGAAACTGTACCCTTTATCAACTTTCTACAATGTTGTTGAATCCATACTGGGAACGGCTGCCGAGCTGTTAAGCAAGCTAGAGCACCTGTGGTTTGGACACGTAATTTTTTCAAGAATGACGGTTAGGCCTAACTCCGGAATTGCGGTTGACCTGAACTTACTGGGAAATCATCGTTCGCGGGGAATAATCTGAAGCCCAGATCCCCATCACTAACGGAGTTCAGCAGGTTATCTGCACCTGTAAGCGACAAAAGCTGGTCCTTTCAGTGTAGCGTGCATGCAGCCCCGGACATGTACGGGACTGCTAGACCTGTTATTGCTCGATCTAACGTGCCACAGCCTTGCGTATCCCTCTAGTAAGCTTGACGCGTACCGCGGGGCCATGCCGGAGTCTCGGTCGTTAACGGAATAAAGCTGAGAAATCGCTAGCATAACTACAAACGGACATACAACACCACACACAGAATCGACAAAGCTTGCAATCTGTCCATCTTCTCTGTAGCTTGTATGGTAGTGGTTTCCCGGGTGCAGTCCAATTAAGCCACAGGCTCCACTCCAGGTGGTGCCCTTTTGGACATTCCTTTAAGGTTCAGCTTTGCAATCATACTGCCCCCGGAAACCAAAAACTTTGCCTTCATGGACGCTGTTTGGAGGTTCGTGGGAATAACGCCGCCCGATCAGCAGTCGGCATATGGGTCGCCCTCCCAGGGCTGTGGGGTACACGGTACCGGGCCGTTGTCAGTGGGATGTGTCACAGCAGCGGTGACCCGGACGGTGGCCCTGGGCCCACGAAAACCTGGAGCCAGCCCTCCCCCCACAACTGTAGCCAAATAACCCCCATTTTTCAGTGCGTAACTAGTAATATGAAGTAAATTAAGGTTGACAAGCTTAAGTAATAAGAATTGATGCTTTTGGCATTCAAATGGGCACTGTAGGTGTGTTTCCTGTCCTCCTCTCACTGCCGACTTTTATTCCCCATTGACTTACATTGGGTTTCGTGTTTCGGGACGACCCCGACTTTTCCCTATAGTCGGCCGATCTTGCTCGACCCGACTTTTGGAAAAGTCGGGTTTCATGAAACGAAACTCGACCCTAAAAAACCAAAAGTCGCTCAACTCTAGTGAAAGCTACAAGACGATCGGCAAAGTTTTACTTATCAGTCAGAATACTGCAGCAAAAGTTATACAAAAATTTAACAAAGTGGAACTTTTCTCCTACTGCGCAAACCCCGCTCCATAAACTCGCTCACCCTAGCAGGAATCTCAAACACCTCAATTTACAATCACTCTCACAGTCCCTTCTTCCTCTTAAAGACATAGCTTCCCTTCATGACACAGATGCTGCTGCCACTTTTTATAACACCACAATAACAGCAACACTTGATTTGGCTGCCCCCCTCACGCAGAGCAAAACTCGCACAATCAACAGGCAGCCCTGGCTGACCAGCCTGACCAATGAACTGAGATGGGTTTCCAGGGCCGCTGAGCGGACATGGAAGAGAACCCATTCTACTGAGCACTTCAGCGCATACAAGCAGTCCCTTGTCAGCTTTAAGTCCACGCTCTCTGCCGCTAAACAAACTTACTTCGCATCTCTCATATTCTCCCTGTCTCACAACCCTAAACAACTCTTCAACACTTTCAATTCTCTACTCCGTCCCACAGCACCTCCTCCCCCTCCCTCATTTCTGCTGAAGACTTTGCCTCCATCTTTAAGCAGAAGATAGACAAGATCAGACAAAACTTTGGCCCGCAGCCCCCAATGCCCCTCTTAGCCGCTCAGCCCTGTTCTGCAAAAGCCAGCTTCTCCACTATGACAGAAGATCAGCTCTCCACCCTTCTGTCAAGATCACACTTCACCACTTGTGCCCTCGACCCACTCCCGTCTCACCTCATCCCTAACTTGGCCACAGTCTTCATCCCATCTATAACACACCTCTTCAACCTTTCACTTACAAATGGTGGCTTTCCCTCATCCTTCAAACATGCCTCAATCACACCCATCCTCAAAAAGCCCTCCCTTGATCCATCCTCTGTGTCTAACTATCACCCGATAGCTCTTCTCCCTTACGCCTCAAAACTACTGGAACAGCATGTATATCTTGAACTGTCCTCCCACCTCTCCTCCTGTTCCCTCTTTGACCGGTTACAATCTGGCTTCCGACCGCATCACTCAACTGAAACTGCCCTAACTAAAGTCACTAACGACTTACTAACTGCCAAGAGCAAGCGACACTACTCTGTCCTCCTTCTTCTGGACCTGTCCTCTGCCTTCGACACCATAGACCATTCCCTCCTACTACAGACTCTCTCATCTCTTGGCATCACAGACTTGGCCCTATCCTGGATCTCATCATACCTAACAGACAGAACATTTATTGTCTCCCTCTCACACACCACCTCCTCACCTCGCCCCTTGTCTGTTGGTGTTCCTCAAGGCTCTGTCCTATGACCCTTACTATTCTCCATCTACACCTTTGGCTTGGGACAGCTCATAGAATCCTACGGTTTGCAGTACCACCTCTATGCCGATGACATGCAGATCTACCTATCTGGACCCAATCTCGCCTCCTTACTGACTGAAATCGCACAATGTCTATCTGCTATCTTAGCCTTCTTCTCTGCTCGCTTTCTCAAACTGAACATGGACAAAACAGAATTCATCATCTTTCCCCATCTCACTCTACCCCTCCATGAGACCTATCCATCAATGTCAATCAATGGCTGCTTTCTTTCCCCAGTCCCGCACGCTCGGTGCCTTGGGGTGATCCTCGACTCTGCGCTCTCTTTCAAACCACATATCCAAGCCCTCGCCTCCTCCTGCCGCCTCAAACTCAAAAATATTTCCCGGATCCGCTCATTCCTTAACCACAAAACCACAAAAACACTAGTCCATGCTCTTATCTCCCGCCTCGACTACTGCAACCTCCTACTCTCTGGCCTCCCCTCTTGCACTCTTGCTCCACTCCAGTCCATCCTACACTCTGCTGCCTGACTAATCCACCTGTCTCCCCGATATTCCCCAGCCTCCCCCTTATGCCAGGCCCTTCACTGGCTTCCTATTGCCCAGAGGCTCCAATTCAAAACCCTAACCATGAAATACAAAGCCATCCACAACCTGTCTCCTCCATACATCTGTGACATGGTCTCTAAAGTAGGTACCTACCCGCACACAACCTTCGATCATCTCAAGATCTCCTTCTCTACTCTCCCCTTATCTCTTCCTCCCACAACCACATACAAGACTTCTCCCATGCTTCCCACATACTCTGGAACTCTCTGCCGCAACACATCAGACTCTCACCGTCAATGGAAACCTTCAAGAAGAACCTGAAGACCCACCTGTTCCGACAAGCCTACGGCCTGCAATGATCCTTGGTCTACTGAACCACCACACGACCTGCTCTACCCTCTCCTACTGCATCCTCACCCATCCCTGTAGACTGTGAGCCCTCGCGGGCAGGGTCCCCTCTCCTTATGTACTTGTGTCCCTTGTCTTGCACATGTTTATTATACTTGTCTATATTTCCCCTTTTCACATGTAAAGCACCATGGAATAAATGCCGCTATATAAATGCATAATAATAATAATAATAACTGCAACCATCTCAGAGTAAGTCCAGGCCGACCGCAAAAGTTAACACAGGAACATCTTCTGACGTAAAAGGTTGAAGAAAATCGACATGCAAGTTCACACCTGTTGGCTAAAGAATTAGAAAACCAAACTAGGGCAAGTGTTTCCTGTGACACAGTGTAAAATACACAGCAGAAGAATAGCACGCATAGGTGTTGTCCATGAAGGAAGCCTCTCCTGAACCCCATGCATGATAAAGCCCCTCTAGAACCCATCAGAGCCCATGCTAAAAAATATGTACATTACTGGGACACCGTGATGATACCAAAATAAATGTTTTTTGAACTGATGGTTTCAATAATGTATTGAGTGGCAAAGGTGAAGAGTAGTACAAAGAAAAGTGCATGGTACCTACAGTGAAACATGGTGGTGATAGTGTCCTTATATGGGGCTGCATGAGTGCTGCTGGTGTTTGGTGCTTAATTTCAGTCATGGTATCATGAATTCACAGATGTACTGCTCTAAATTGAAAGAGGACAAATCTGAACTCATCATCTTTCCTCCATCTCACAGATCTTCCTTACCTGACCTATCACAATTAATGACATCACGCTTTCCCAAGTACCAGAAGTCCGCTGCCTTGGAGTAACCCTTTACTCTGCCCTGTCCTTCAAACCGCACATCCAAGCTCTTTCTACCTCCTGTCGCCTCCAGCTCAAAAATATTTCCAGAATCCGTCCTTTCCTCAACCCTCAATCTACTAAAATGCTTGTGCATGCCCTCATCATCTCCCATTTTGACTACTGCAACATCCTTTTCTGTGGTCTCCCTGCTAACACCCTCGCACCTCTCCAGTCTATCCTTAACTATGCTGCACGACTAATTCATCTCTCTCCTCACTACTCCTCCACTTCTCCCCTATGCATATCTCTTCACTGGCTTCCATTCCCTCAACGTATCCAGTTCAAATTACTAATACTGACCTACAAGGCCATCTATAACCTGTCTCCTCCATATTTCTCTGAACTAATCTCCCGATACCTTACCTCACGTAATCTACGGTCATCCCAAGACCTCCTTCTCTCCTCACCCAACCACCTCCAAGACTTCTCCTGAATAGCCCCCATCCTCTGGAATTCTTTGCCCCAATATGTCAGACTATCAACCACATTCGGGTCCTTCAGACGGAACCTGAAAACCCACCTCTTCAAGAAAGCCTACTGCCTTCAATGACCCTGCTGCCTCCTCACCATTACCGGAGATATCACCTCAACCAACACTGGAACTGCTGCAACCCATCAACCTACTGTCTCCTTCCCCACCATCCTGTATCATGTAAGCCTGAAAGGGCAGGGTCCTCTCCCCTCTGTATCAGTCTGTTATTGTAAGTTTGTTTACTGTAAGTAATATCTGTAATTTATATGTAACCCCTTCTTATGTACAGCACCATGGAATCAATGGCACTATATAAATTAATAATAATAATAATATTTTATCAGTTTGATTGCAATCTGATCTGAGCTGATTAAAAAATGGCAGATGAGTATCGAATCATTGAAAAACATTGGTCCAAATGTAATCCGATTTTTTATTAGATTGCATTTGTCCGATTTCATTGCAGATGTCAGTGAGCCCTTCAAAAAATCTATTCTGTACATCTCTTAAGACTTAAG
This sequence comes from Dendrobates tinctorius, assembly GCF_039654945.1. Classification (NCBI taxonomy): domain Eukaryota; kingdom Metazoa; phylum Chordata; class Amphibia; order Anura; family Dendrobatidae; genus Dendrobates; species Dendrobates tinctorius. The sequence continues at coordinate 30,809,175 of NW_027361703.1, read as the reverse complement.
TGGTTTCAATACCATTCCAATTTTTATAATGTAGTTATAGCACAATATACACTAAATTACTGAAGATGTATCAGTGTAACATAATAGTTTCCTTCCCCACCATCCTGTAGCATGTAAGCCCGAAAGGGCAGGGTCCTCTCCCCTCTATATCAGTCTGTCATTGTAAGTTTGCTTACTGTAAGTGATAGCTGTAATTTGTATGTAACCCCTTCTTATGTACAGCACCATGGAATCAATGGTGCTATATAAATAAATAATAATAATAATAAAAGAGAAAAGTGCCCAACTACCATCACTTTGGTAGTCGGGCACTTTTCCATCGTAACAATGATCATCACAAACATACATCTAAGGCCACTGTTGCATTTCTGAAGAACAGGGAGAGTATCCAGGCTCTAAAAGAGGTCAATCTTGAAGAATGGAAAAAAGATAGATGATGCAATATTTCTTTATCATTATTTTAATCATTTATACGTCACCAATTTGCTCATTTCATGCCTAGAAGAATTGGTGCTGTACTTCAAAATCATGGAGATCATAAGAAATACTAGATGCAGTAGTTTTTGATGCTGGATCTACTTATGAATGCATCAATTAATTTGAGTAAAACTAAAGATTTTGTAATGAATGCCATATTATTGACCTTACTTTCATGTTATGGTTTTTAAAAAATGTTCCATGAAACTCAGTCTTGTAAACATTTTGGACATTGTTCTTATGTTCAGGGAGATATTGATGAAAATATTACTTTATCAAAAGAGGGTCTACTCATTTATCCTGCACATTCAGCAATCCAGCCTGTTTAGTACCAAACAGATTCAAAATACAGTATATGCGATGAGTTTAGTAAAGTTACCTTCACAGTTCTCTTCTGTGATTTAAGTTACGCAAAATTCCCAAGTTGTACTATCATTTGTGTTTTATTCTGCTAAAAAGTTTGAAAAAATGCTCAAAAATTGTTGCACAGTATCTTTATTCAGAACACTTTTAACAAAGAAATACCTTAAAATCACTAACAACATACTTAGTTTAGTAAAAATATACAGAGTTCCACTTGTCTATTTACAAGTGAACATCTTTATAATAATTACAGCCTGTCAATCCCTAGACAGAACAATTGGAGTAGTTTGTGTAAAATTCCCACCACAAATGTACCCTACTTTCAAACAATGTTTGTCATTTCTTCAAATGTGCAAATGATCTAAAAGGAAATGTAAAAGATAAAGCTTAACAGCTGCTTATTCGACAGCCAGAACATTCTGCTAATAAGAATTTCTCAGTCTAGTAGAATGAAGAAGAAAACATGGTGGGATACCCTCAGGACACCGACTTCTTTGCAGCCTGGCACCACATCTAGCAGAAGCCACATTTACTTATAGAGTTTTGGGGGCTGTTTGGGCATCCTATGCAAACACCATAAGCAAAATTGGCCAACCTAGGATTTGGTAAGAGGTGGTCATTTGGTCCTGAACCTTGCAGACCCTTTTGGTTCATAGGTTAAGACAAAAGATCAAGTTATCTTTTATTGGACTGGCCTTGGTCAGATCACATTCTTCTGTGCACTTTCTTGACAAATCTTGGCATGATCTTGGGTTTTATAAGTAATAAAAACTGGCTTCAAAAGCTGTTTTTTCATCATAATATTGAAAAATCTGGAAATCATAAGAAATCCATTTTGCCTATTCTGTTGCATAGGTTCCGAAATCAAACCAGCGATACGTTTACATGACAAAAAACACAGGGCAAAAAACAAAATTTACACTTTGGCATCAATAGCTTGAGGAGATCACTCTCTAATTATCTACTTAGAACATTCTTTAGCTCATCTCATCAGTAGAGAGAGAGAGAACATACAATTTGCAAATTATAAATGAAACCAGTTTCGGCATTCTCTACAAAGACATTTACGGGATTAAAATTAAAAAAAGCTTCTGATGTTTACAGGCTTGAAGTAAATTACTAACATTTTAACAGATGATGTTGTGAGATTATCAAGGTGAAATGTTCAGAGGCAAGGAGGTTCACAATTACGTAATTACCCAATTTGCATCATGCATCTATCATTACCAACATTCCTAGATTGCTGACTTTTTTTCTCCCTTAAAGAAAAAGTACTCAGGTTCCAACAGAGATCCTTCTAAATGTGTTACTACTGGAAATAAATCAGGTCAACATCAATAACTATGGGTCCTTGCCAAAAGTTCACTTAGAGATTTCCTGGAAATTGCTTGATTTCCCTATTTTTAACTTACTAAAGTCCTCACTCCCCAATAAACCATACAAAGGTTTTGGCAAACCATCATGTGGAGGATTGTTAGTTAGACAGTTAACTCTCTCAAATTCCCCATAAACACTTGGCAGAATGTTTATGTGTTCTTTGTGAGAGAGCCACTGCCAGACTCTTCTGGCAGTGGCTTACCAGCCCCATACACTTTAAACTGTTGGCCAATCCCAGCTATATCAGGGGGTTGGATGATTTTAATCTAATGTGCCTTGGCACCTGAAAGATGACCTATCAATAATGGTGATTTAATGCAGATTGAATTACTTTTTTGAAGAAATCCATGTTTCTATTTTTAGTAATCACCCGCTGAAGTTATATGCTAATGAGGCACAAGTGCTGTGGAGAGCGCTGTGAGGATCCACTGGTGCCATCAGTGAGACAGGGCGGTCATATTACTGCAAGTATGCAATATTCATATTTACGGCCATATCCTGGCTAGACATGCGCAGCCTCGTTCAATCTTTTTGTATTGAACAAGGCCAGACATGCCTAGTCTGAATGTCCGAATACGAATATCACATACTTGCAGTAAAATGACTGCCTGGTCACACTGCTGGCACCAGTGAGTCCTTGCAGCACGCGTTGTGAGAACTCCAAAGTCTGCAATCACATAGAGTGATTGCAGACTTTTGTGAAAAATGTGGACAACCCCTATAAGTAGAAGAATATACCACTGTAAATGCCATATAACAACAAAAAAAATCTAAAAATCTATAATGGAATACTTTATGTAGGGATACTTTTCTTTACTCAGTACAACTTGTGTTAGTAAAAGGGGTAAGGCTATGTTCACACGCAGCATTTTCTTTTCATAGTAAAAATGCTGCATTTAAATTTCTTGGGGGTGGATTACATGTGTGCTTTGTCTACAATACCTGTTCAAAAAAGTTAGTTGTATTCACCAAAAATGCTGTGAAATGCAGCAAAAATGCTGGTGAATATGTTCTTTCATTTTTTTCACTTTCTCATTGCTTTCTATGGGTGAAACAGTTCTGCAGAAACACTGAAATAATTGACATGCTGTAGATTTAGAAAATTCTGCAGTTCTCAAATTCAGTCAGGAGAAAAATCAAACGTGTGCATGAGATTTCTGAAATCGCATGGCTTTTGCTGGTACTGTAAAAATAGCTTTTAAATAGCATAAAAAATCTACAAAAACAATGCATGTGAACATAGCCTAAGTGCTAGCTGCTGGGATTCTCCCTCTGCATAGAAGGAATCCCAAGCCATGTCTTCTCCTGCGGTCTCCCATTCAGTCTCGGTCACAGCAGATACTGCTCAGCAGAGATGTTGGTCTCAGCGTATTGTTCAGACCCATGCTGTGCAATTGATTGCTGTTGCTGCCTCTCCAGGGTCAGCTATAGTAATCAACAGCAAACAGCAGCGAGCAGTCGTTCCTGACACTAAGTCCAGGTTTCTCCCTACTGAGCATGCTCGTGATGTGGCAACCTCTCATTGGTGGTCAGCGGTCAGCTGCTCAGGTCCTCAAGCGAGCCCAGATTGGTCCACTAGCAAGGTCCTGGCAGACTGGGATCTATAAAAGGATCTCACAGCCGCACGGCCATGCGCTAGTATAGACCATGTGGGGTGTGTGTTGTATGCACGTATGATTGTCTCTGGTGACTGACTGATTATGAAACCCCTACCCTTGGATTAGATAGGGACTGCTTCAATACGGGTTACCTTGACGCAGTGAAGCAGCTTGGTATACATTTTTTTGCAAAAAAATGTATCGACTAAATACCCTGTATTTGTTATCCAGCACTTGCTGATTACTGTCATATATTTTTCTGCAGAGTATTTTTGCAAATCTGTTTTCTTGTTGTGTCTCAGTTAGTGGGTGGTGTGAACGTTGCCTTACCGACTTGTTCACACTTGTGCATGTCACATGTGTTTTTAATCCGTTTTTTTCCTTGCCTAGCATGGTTTGAGAGACCCCACCCCTCTCTTGTGTGGCATGCACAAAAGAGCTGTCTTGCACCACAAGCCCATACTAAGAAGCGCCTGTCCGAATCCTGTTCATTTTACACTGTTCAGATGTTCAGGTTTTAAATACATTAGATAGGGACTGCTTCAATATGGGTTACCTTGATGCGGTGAAGCAGCTTGGTATACATTTTTTGCAAAAAAACGTATCGACTAAATACCCTGTATTTGCTATCCAGCACTTGCTGATTACTGTCATATATTTTACTGCAGAGTATTTTTGCAAATCTGTTTTCTTGTTGTGTCTCAGTTAGTGGGTGGTGTGAACGTTGTCTTACCGACTTGTTCACACTTGTGCATGTCACATGTGTTTTTAATCCGTTTTTTTCCTTGCCTGGCATGGTTTGAGAGACCCCACCCCTCTCTTGTGTGGCATGCACAAAAGAGCTGTCTTGCACCACAAGCCCATACTAAGAAGCGCCTGTCTGAATCCTGTTCATTTTAGACACTGTTCAGATGTTCAGGTTTTAAATACATTAGATAGGGACTGCTTCAATACGGGTTACCTTGACGCGGTGAAGCAGCTTGGTATACATTTTTTTGCAAAAAAACGTATCAACTAAATACCCTGAATTTGTTATCCAGCACTTGCTAATTACTGTCATATATTTTACTGCAGAGTATTTTTGCAAATCTGTTTTCTTGTTGTGTCTCAGTTAGTGGGTGGTGTGAATGTTGTCTTACTGACTTGTTCACACTTGTGCATGTCACATGTGTTTTTAATCCATTTTTTTCCTTGCCTAGCATGGTTTGAGAGACCCCACCCTTCTCTTGTGTGGCATGCACAAAAGAGCTGTCTTGCACCACAAGCCCATACTAAGAAGCACCTGTGCGAATCCTGTTCATTTTAGACACTGTTCAGGTTTTATATACATTAGATAAGGACTGCTTCAATACGGGTTACCTTGACGCGGTGAAGCAGCTTGGTATACATTTTTTGGCAAAAAAAAATATCGACTAAATACCCTGTATTTGTTATCCAGCACTTGCTGATTACTGTCATATATTTTACTGCAGAGTATTTTTGCAAATCTGCTTTCTTGTTGTGTCTCCCTTGGTATGCATGAGTTGCTCAGCCCTGCCAGCTAATGCCTAGGCTGATAGTGCAGGTAGGAGGCAGAGTCAGCGCCAAGTAGTGGCATTGCCTGTGCAACGCCGTGCGCATTGTGGGTCCGGTCAGACTTGAGTCACCAGGTTCTAGGGGTTGAGCAGTAGAGATCTCACTCGCGCCATATGCAATGAGCCCTGTGACATTTAACAGGGAGCAGAGTTCTATTTTCGTAGTTGCTGCGGCTCTGTAAAGTAACAGAGTTCGCCGCTGTTGACATCGGGTGACATCTAACCCACGTGTTTTTGGTCTTCAACCGCCATCTTGTTCCACCATTGCATAGCAGCAGGTTCGATTTCTGCACAGTGGAACCCGGGTTGCGAACCCACCTTATTATTATTATTATTATTATATTTCATTTGTTGCGTTCTGCCCACTCTAACACTAAGGCTGGCTGCTATAGCAAAGATATTTTCCACTTTTCTAAAAGGTCACAGTAAACACACAAGTTACTCCCTGTCAAAGTTTAGTAGGATGAAATATTTTCCTTTGAAAGTGTGCACCTTCTTGAGAGATAATACATTACTCCTGCTGAAGAAATGAGTAAATCTGTTCCATAGAATTGTCTCTATAACATTCTGAGACATAAACCTGTACTTCTGCAGTGAAGTCTTCCATATAACTAGAGCTGATTGTTGTTCCTTAGATGGGAGTTTAAAACATACTTATGAATGCAAACCTGTCTACATTTTGACAGGGTCACTGGCGCTGTATGTGAGGGGAGACACGTGTTGCAAAGGTTGCTACCCTGCGTCATGTGAAACCCATGTTTGCCTCCAGCATGATATGTTCTGAGAGTAAACCAGTCGTTACCAGGGTCTGAGTTTTGTTGTGAGTAGGTGTAAGAGATGGGTGGGACTCATACTCACATATCTCCTCCCAAAGGGTGTGGTTGGAGGGAGTTAAATGTCCAGCTACTGTTTTTTTCTGTCTAATCTGTCTGGAGGAAGGAAGCCTCCAGGCTGAAGCTCAGGTGAGAGCTGCCATGTGTTTTGTCCCAGAAGGCTGGAGCCATACTGGTTAGGACTTTTTGTATGGACTTTTTACTTTCATTTGTGCCAGAAAGGCTGTTTTAGTTTACTATTTTGGCTTTATTGTGTATAAAAGTAATAGACCACCCAGAGACTTGAATATAAAGTGTTCCTGTGTCTATCTTGGGAAGCAGACGTGAGACGACCTTCTACAATATATTGTAGATGTAAGTATAAAACATGCATAAATACAGATCTTTTTATATTAAAATATATACAAATCACATTTTACTAGTACAATGGTTTTCCCAATGAAATAAAATAAAATCTTGTAGTGAAAGATTTGTTGACTTTTAGTAAAAAAAAGCCTAGAAATCAAAATAAGGAAATGACGGTAAGGGGATGAATGTACAAATACATCTCATGTGGGAAAGAAACAAATTATAATTAAGTTCCTTTAAAGATACCATGGGAGAATCTATAAATTAGCAGCAGTCTTCCTAAATTGATATAAATCGTGCTTCATCATATATGAATTTGAAAATGCCTATTGTAATTAGAGGTGCATATTGTGGAGTCTCAATGGGAACAGAAACAATATCCTTATATACACAGCAATTAATTGGGGTAGAAGAAAAAATACATCCTACAGTCTATGTTAAAATAGAGCTGCGTTAAGAGGCACAATGTCTTTCTAAATTTGCGGAGTAATTTGTAATGTATTACACTTAGAAAATGTAAGGCAGACATTGCACTGATAAATATAAAATATTCTCTGCATTATGACCCTCTGTATGATAAATGACCCTGCCACTATGTCTTAATTCTGGAGATAGAACATACAACTGATTAAATCCTTTTCCAGGTAAAGAACCACAGAGCACAAGTAGGAGACACTTTGAATATAGCAAATTATTTTAGACAATCAATGTTTTTCCCCCATCTCCCAAAGGACCTTTAGTTCAGTAACTTTCAGCTTGTTATTTCTACATTAACTATTTGCTCCAAACCAGAGAAGCAAATGTTAATGATTGAAGAACACAGGAGACATTGTAAATACTTCACATTACCTTGTCCAGGTTGATAGCCCTAGGAATAATGCAAGACCTAGAGAACATATTCTCCATGTTGTAGCACTTCAGCTACTGATACATGGACCTTTAATCAATGTATTCAAGTAGAAATGTCTGAGACTTCAACATAATTGACTTTGTCTTTAACACAAGTGACTAATTTATGGTCATGTTTGTTTGGTAAGCCACAGCCTTCAATGGGCTGTTTAGAATTCAGTTTGTAACATTTTGCGAGGAAGCCTTATACCCATTCTTGAATTATTTATTAACTTGCTTCTAGGCCGGAGATAAATCCAAATGTGTACCTTTGCATAAATACTAATATTTATTTCTGTAACTTTGACAAGCACAAAAAGAGCGACTGTCTCACACTATTTTGATCAAAAGGTTTAAAGGAGATATCCATCATTCAGATGCTTACATTAGTTAGAAGTAGGATATTAACAGGAAAAGCATATTGAGCTATTATGATTTAACGTTGGTTCCTATACGTTTCTAACAAATATCTTCATCTTTCTTACAAATCAGATTCCTAGTAATACATCAATATCCAGGAAGATTACTGCCTGATCCTGTCTCCCTCTAACATCCCTCTTTGTCAAGAGTACATTGTAAGCTTCAGCCAACATTACCATATTAGCAAGAAAGCAACTAATCAACCTCTATTCAATATCGCTACAAGAGACACTACCTTCAAACCTCTGAGATAACGGCACAATATAAATAATTTATCTCTTTAAAGCACCACTGCAGAATTTTTGAATTGCAGCGCTGCCCCTAGTCTCATATTTACCAGCTGCAATCTTCATCTTTTATCAGCGCTGCTCCAGTCGGTCTTCTGCTGTTTGTGACCTGCTGGATCGCTGTAATTTTTGCACTGCAAACCTGAAGTCACAACTTAATGTAAGTCTATGAAAGCCAAAAAGAGGCCAGAAAGAGGCAGTCATAGACTTACATTGAGACTTTGTGACCATTACCTCTGACTTCCCGTCAGTTAGAAGATGCGTGTCACAGGACCTGTGCAGCTCCAGCAAGAGCTGAAGATGGTGGGTGGTAAATATAACACTAAGGAATAGGAACTTAAATTAGTGGCACCCCTCCAGCACCGAAATAAAAATCAACTCTGGGGTGATGCTAGAATATTTGTTGCTTTTGTTACTTATAAAGAACCAATATATTCTGCAGCACTTTTACAGATGGTGTCATCATTCACTGTTTGGCGTCGAGTTTCCCCCACTGCACAGGGGGAATCTCGAGCCATGTATTCTGCAGTCTCCCATTCCTCTGCAGCCGCAGAGATTCCTACTCAGCAAAGATGTCAGTCCAGGCGTCTTGCCCAGGCTGATGCTAGGCGTCTGGTTGCTTCTTCTGGCTCTGCTATAACTCCATCCTTGAGTCAGCAACAAGTAGACGCTTCTGGAACTAAGTCCTGTCTTTTGGGTATTGAGCATGCCCGTGGGACGACCTCTCATTGGAGGCCGGAGGTCACATGCGCAGGTACTGTTTCTGGTCGGATTGGTCCGCTACTGGGAAGGTCCTGGAAGGACGCCGCTATACAGAGCCGCTTGACCAGGCGCTAGTATAGACAGTTATGGATAGTGTTGTGGGTGATGATGAATGCTTGTGAACTGCTGAATGACTCATTAAGAAACCCATTCACTTTGATACGTATGGTTTAGGGTCTTGAGTCAGCGCTAAGTGGTGACACTGCATAGCACTGCAGTTCTCCCAGCACCTATTACATGCTCAGCCAGAGAGTGTCCTCTGCACGAGACACCTCTGCACCGCATATGCCTCAGTGTCCGTCTCAGCGGTGCCATGCGCAGTTATTGCGCTTTCCAGCCAGTGCTAAGCTTGAGCTGGTCAGTGGCATTCGCCAGGGCGGTGCTGTACACACGCAGTGCTGTAACTCCATTGTCGGCTGCATCCTGTGTTTTCTAACAGGGCACAGCATTTCTCTAGGGTTTATCCCTGGCGTCGCAGTAGCGGTTCCTTTAGCCATAGCCTGTGAAGTAACAGGCTTCGGCGTCTCTTTCTGCGGCTCTGTGCTGTAACAGAGTTTGCTCCTGTGCACACCGGGTCTGCGGTCACTCTGCCGGTGTTCAGTTGGCGTCCGCCATTACCGAGCAGCAATTTGTCATTTCTGCACGGTGGACTCCGGGTTGCGATCGCACTTTATTATATTTAATATTTAGTGCGATCCACAAACCTAACACTCACTGTCTCAAATGGATCTCATAGTCTAAATTATGGAGGAGGGGAAAGTCATGTAAAGATGATATAACATAAAAACTCATTGCAGCCTTTTTACATACTTCTTTGTAGTAAGTTTGGAATTATAGTCTGCTATTTGACTCTTCTTGCTTATAGGGGCTGACTCATTTGCACAATTAATGCATGTCCAATTAAAACAATTGCCATGTTCTTGTTTGTTCACTTTCCCTGCAATTTTCACAATTCTTGTACAAAATAAATGGAAAAAGCCACCTCTTCATTGCCAGATGCCCGTTTTTTCAGACAGAGCCAGGTCTCAGTGTTGTGACCAGCACTTAGACATCTATGGTTTATCCTGCAGATGCACAAGATGGAATTCCACTAACTACACCATACTTCCAGCCACTGGAATACAAACCTGTTGACAGGCCCTCTAATTAAAATTTGTATGAACCTAGCCTAATAGTATATAAGCCAAAAAAGTGCAGCATGGAAAGATAAACAAGGTGAGATACATCATTCCAACTAACTTGCATATTCGTAACCTAAATATTACATTGTTATGTACATCCTTGTACAAATAAAAAGCCTCTAATTGGAAGCTGTTAGAAATGACAGACAAAACATTTAGAAGTATCATCACAAAATATTATTTCAAGTCCCTTTCTGTAGTGCTAAATAAATGCTGTTTCTCTAGGGTATGGAAGATATGAAAATGAGCAGTAAACTAGATCTGAACATTTGTTATCATGATAAATGTTTCAAACTTTTCAAAAGTGAAAAAGTTCCACGTGTAGTACCGCTTCAAGGGAGCAATTCTCAAGATTTATAGCTGACATCACAAAAGATGAGCAAGTATCTCATTCCCTACTATAAATTTCCCAACATATCTAATTGCTCTGTTTGCTCAGAGGCAAATGTTTAGAATATGGATTTTGCATGCACAGCCATATATCAGCTCACAACACGTCCAGGCTTCTCACTGTCCATGAGAAATGTCCAAGGAAATTCCAAAAACAAAATAACAATCCCTGTCAATTAAATATTCTCCTCGACTGAATTTTCATTGTATGCCCCAAGTGACATGTAGAACATGGTTGTATGCTCAAAAAATAAATATATGGGACTAAAGTACATGCTCACCTAGTAACCACTGGTTCTGTGTAACTTGGTGCTGTAGGGTGGAGTGGGCAGGCACACAGAAGCCAATTCCAAAGAGGAGACTGATGACTTAGACATCAGAACTAGAGATGAGCAAACCTTGCAAGGTTCATTTTATTTTGCCGAACGTTTAGACGTTCACCGAACGTACACGGAGGACCCCATTAAATTCAATGGGAGGACAAACCAAACATATATACAACACCTTAAGGGGTGACAAAAAGCTTCCCAAATAACTAAAATTAAGGGCAGGCACCATGAAAAGTGGCATCAATTGTCCCACAGTAGAAATTTGCAAATGGCACAGCAGCAGTCAGCCATGGTCCATGCATGAGGAATCAGGGTCTGGACCAGCAGTTACAGCTTGGAATTGAAGTTTCAGTGAGAACCTGGTGGTTAAAGGGAACTTGTCACCAGGTTTGGCCGATATACAGTAAGATGCGGTCACCGCCTTTCAGGGCTTATCTACAGCATTCTATAATGCTGTAGATAAGCCCCCGATCTGACCTGAAAGATAAGAAAAATAAGTTTTATTATACTCACCCGGGGAGCAGTCCAGTCCGATGGGTGTCGCAGGTCCAGGTCCGGGTCCTCCCGTCTTCTTGCAATGCCGCCCTCCTGCTTGCTTCACAGGCTCCCCGGCATTGCGCTCCTGCGCAGACATACTTATCTGCCCTGTTGAGGGCAGAGCAAAGTACTGCAGTGCGCAGGTGCTGGGCTTCTCTGACCTTTCCCAGCACCTTGACACTACAACAAAGGGGTGACTTGGTTCCTCGGCATCTCCATCTCCCCACTATGGGTAAGCATTTTAAATAATTAAGGGCTCATATTATTTTTTTCTTTTGGCACAATGACACTGTGGTAATTAGGGAACCGTTATTTGGGATAAAATCATTCTCCATATATATAACAAACCAGTAATGGTGTGATGCTAGACTAGGAGATTACTTTTTTATACATAGGGTTGATTGTGTATACTGATAACTGTGCCATGATATAGTGTGCCTTTAAATTTGTTGTATGATGGGAGTCACTATGACTTTATTATGCCGCGGACCTTTGTATTAGTACTAGGGTTACTATCTCTTTGTCTGTGCTACTTTTTGAGTAATATTGTATTTTGTATTTCAATAAAGAGTGTTTTGAAATTTTATCTAAATCCTGTATAGAACTCCATTTTTTCAAAGTTTCTTCATAGGATTTTGGAGTATACATGTAACATCCTAGTTTATGTATATGGGTGAATACAAATACCAAGTGGGGTTTATATTATATACTTCAGGTTACATGATGCCCATGACATAGTAACATAGTTATTAAGGTTGAAGGAAGACTTTAAGTCCATCTAGTTCAACCCATATCCTATCCTAGCTTGTCCTAACATGTTGATCCAGAGGAAGGCAAAAAAAACCCATGTGGCAAACAGTAAGCTTCACATTGGGGAAAAAAATTCCTTCCTGACTCCACATATGGCAATCAGACTAGCTCCCTGGATCAACGCAATATCAAGAAGACTAGTGTATATAACCTGTAATACTATACTTTTCAAGAAAGGCATCCAGACCCTTCTTAAATATTAGTAGGGAATCACTCATTACTAGAGTTGAGCGAAACGGGTCGGTCAATTTCAAAAGTCGCCGACTTTCGCAAAAGTCAGGTTTCATGAAACGAAACCAGACCATAGCGTGAGGTCGGCCACGATGTCGGCGACCATGGCGCCAAAGTCGCGTTTCAAATGTTGCTTCAGCGCCCATTTTCAGCCAATGATGGAGGACGCACACTGTGGGCAACACGATGACATAGGCAGCGGTCACCACCATCTTTGAGAAGGGCATGCAAGTGATTGGCTTGCTTTGTGTGGCGTCACAGGGGCTATAAAAGGGCGTGCACGCCGACCGCCATCTTACTTCTGCTGATCTCAGAATAGGGAGAGCTGCTGCTGCTGCTGATTCTGTAGGAAGAGCGTTAGGCAGGGAAGAAGATACAAAAAACTGCTTCTGCTGCTAGCGATTTTGCCTGTACAACACACCAGTTAGTGTGCAGTACAAGGGGAGGCTATATTTTGGTGTATCAGCTCTGTTGGTTATTAGGCTGCCTTATAAGGCTCCCTGATAGCTGCATTGCTGTTTTCACACTGCTGTGCAAACTGATTTTTTAAAAGCAAAAATACTTTTCATCCTCTTTTTTGCCCAGTTACCAAGCGTTCATTTTTCCAGACTTTTGTGTGCAGCAGTCCTGCTTATTAGGCTGCCTGCTGCCATACTTGGGACTGAGAGCATCATTGTCAGCTTGCTAAAATCTCTAGGGAGATTCAAATTCTCCCCAGTCCTATATAGACATTTTATACACCATCCAATTTCAGCCTGTTATATTGAGGTGTAATCTACACTGGGCCTGAGATATTAGTTCAGTACCATATTGCTGGTGGTATTTTGGGTACATTTTCCCCAAAATGAGGAAGTGTGTTGGAAGAGGCCGTGGAAGTGGGTGTGGGTTGCCAGCTGGTAATGATGGTGTTGGTGGTGGTTGTAGATCTGCTGGTAGTGGCAAAAGCACAATAGCACCTAATGCAGGAGGTGTTGAGCCTGCGTCATCGTCTTGCTCCACAAGGCCTCGAAGGCTCCCTTTTCTGGGAGTAGGTAAACCACTTTTAAAGCCGGAGCTTCAGGAACAAGTTTTGGCTTACATTGCTGACACAGCCTCCAGCTCTATCGCCTCCTCTTCTGAACTTTCAAAAAATAAAAGCACTGAGTCGTCATTGGAGGCTCATGGTCAGGAACCACACCTTTCCAATGTGTCCTTCACCCCTACCAAAAGTAAAGGATGCGTCAGGCCACACTACAGATTACTCCATGGAGCTCTTTTTACATACCATGCCTGGGTTATCAAGTCAAATCGTGAATTACCCATTCCAAGAAGAATCTGACATGGAGTGCACTGATGCACAGCCACTGCTAGATTTATCTGCTGGTACATTCACTCAGAGCACTACATTGTCCTCGCAGTGTATTGAGCCAGAATCTGACCCTGATGAAACTCAGGTGCCCCTTCCCGCATACTATACCACCTTACATGGTGACACAGAGGAAGGTGCACATGACATTGAAGAGGAGGTGATGGATGACCCAGTTGTTGACCCAGATTGGCATCCATTGGGGAAGAGGGTGCCGCTGCAAATAGCTCAGAAGAGGAGGAGGAGCATCCGCAGCAGGCATCGACATCACAACAGCTGTTATCTGGCAGGCCCGGAGCAGTCCAAAAATGGGTTACAAAAACCAAAAGAGTTGCAGGACAGCTAGGCCAGATGGTCAAATTAGCACAGTGTGCAAGGCCTCAAAATGTCTTCCATAGTAGGAAGAGTGCAGTGTGGCACTTTTTTGAACAAAATCCTAATGATCAGGCAAAGGTTATCTGTAAGAAGTGCGCAAAGACCATTTGCAGAGGGAAAAATCTGAGAAATTTGAATACCAGTTGCATGCTTAGACATTTAACCACCATGCACTTGCAAGCATGGACGGACTACCAAACCTCACGTACCACATGTGCAACTGCTCCCAAAGAAGGTAGTCAGCAAAGCTACATTGTTTCCCCCACTGTAAGCCCACCGGTTAGCACACCACCAGCAGCAAATGTTGAGGTGTCGTCGCAAGGCCAAAGCAGTCAGGGAATCACAATGTTATTGCTACAAAAGACTGAATCTAGGCCAGCAGAAAGAACACCAACTCCATCACCATCATCAACCCTCTCTCAGTCCGCCATGTCCACCGCTAGTTCCACCATATGCAGCTCTCAAGTCCAGCTCACCCTACCAAAGACTATGAGTAGGACAAGAAAGTACTCATCCTCTCATCTGCGTACACTGGGTTGGAGCACCCACATTGCCAAACTAATCTCGTTAGAGATGATGCCCTACCGGTTGGTTGAAAGCGAAGCCTTCCACAAACTCATGGCCTACGCAGTACCACGCTATGACCTACCCAGTCGGCACTTCTTTTCTCACAAAGCCATCCCAGCCCTCCACCTTCATGTGAAAGACTGCATTGTCCATGCACTCAAGCAATCAGTGAGTGGAAAGGTGCACCTCACAACAGATGCATGGTCCAGTAGGCATGGCCAGAGCCGTTACGTGTCCATCACTGCGCACTGGGTTAATGTGGTGGATGCAGGGTCCACAGGGGACAGCGGCAGTGGGACAGTGCTGCCTAGCCCACGGTATAGGAAACAGTTGGGTGTAGGCGTTCGACCCTCCTCCTCTTCCAGAAGCGAAAGCTCGTCCACAGAGCGCAGTCGTACGAGCACTCCATCTGCAGCTGCCACTGTTGCACACGAGGTGTCCCCCTATCGAGCAGCTAGTGGAAAGCGTCAGCAGGCTGTGTTGCAGATGATGTGTTTGGGTGACAGACAAACCGCAGAGGTACTGGCCAACTACTTGCAGCGACAAACTGAGTCATGGCTGGGCAGTCGTATGCCTAATTATCGACGTTGCAACAAGGTGGAACTCCACCCTGCACATGGTTGAGAGGTTGTGCGAACAGAGGCAGGCTGTAATGCATTTGTGGGAGGATACACGGCCAGGCACTTTGAGGGCAAACATGGCGTTGTCGGGTGTGCAGTGGTCGAAGCTGAAAGACCTCTGTAAAGTCCTTCAGTGTTTTGAGGAATGCACACGACTGGCAAGTGCAGACGACGCCATCATGAGCATGAGCATCCCACTTATGCGTCTGCTCATGCAAACTTTGACAGCCTTTTTTTTTTTTTAAATCAGATAATTTTTATTAACAAGATTCAAAATGACATTGCGCACAATTGTGTCCAAAAAAGGAGCATAGACATATTTATAAACATTATAAAACCAATCCCCCATTTCCCTCCCTCCACCCCCCCTCCCTTAAATCCTCAATAGCCAATAATGAGACATTAGCATCCATTGCTTACACGTTTAAACAGCATCCCTCCGGAATCAGTTTCTCTCCACCCATGGTTTCCAAAGTGATTCAAAAGATTTCACACTTTAACTTTTCTTATAAATATCCTTTTCCATTTTAACAACTACATCAGACTGTCTATAAAATTCCCGCAGAGTCGGCGGCTCTCCACTCAACCAGTGTCTGGCAATCAATTTACGTGCAACATACAATAATCTAGCTATGGCCAGTTTATGATGATTTTGAACTTGGATCTCCTGTACATAATTTGACAGCCTTGATGACAGTCAGCCAAGGTCTGCTCCGTGACCTCTCCTGGATGAGGTGGAGGAAGAAGAGGACGAGGAGGAGGAGGATGATAATGGGGATGATTATTTAGGGGAGGAGGATGCTTCTCGTGGGGCAAGAGAAAATGTCGGCGTGGCAAGGTCTGGTACAAGGTTTGTGCGTGACTGGAGGGATGTGGATTTGCCAGAAAGTGCTCCTCCACCCAGCACTCGCAGTGCATCATTGACACCTGGAACGTTGGCCCACATGTCAGATTATGCTTTGCAGATCCTAAAAAGGGACTCCCACATTGCCAAAATGATGAACGATGACGACTACTGGTTGGCCAGCATCCTGGATCCACGCTATAAAGGCAAATTCCAAAACATAATGCCACAGGAGAACCTTGACCTAATATTGGCTAACAAACAAGCTACTCTGGTAAACCGTTTGTTTGAGGCATTCCCAACACACAGCAGTGGTGATGGTTCTCCAACGAGCCGTAGGGGGCAACATGGAAGAGGTGCTCGTGGTGCACACATCAGAAGTGGTGTTGGAGACAGGTTTTTCATGACCATGTTGTGGACTGATTTTTCAAGTCCTGCTTACACGACTGGTAGTACTGCATCGATTGAAAGTGACAGGAGACAGCAGTTGTCAACTATGGTTACAAACTACTTCTCGTCCCATATCGATGTTCTCCCTCACAGGTCATTCCCCTTTGACTATTGGGCCTCTAAGCTGGATGCCTGGCCTGAATTGTGCACTGCATTTCCTTGGTCCAGTCCAGAACTTATCTCTTCATAAAAGCTTATCAGATTAGTCTGACAGGAACGGTCCCTTGTAAACCCATGTTGATATTGGGTCATGAGGTTATTCTTCTTCAGATAGTCCAGTATAGTATCTCTTAGAATACCCTCTAGGATTTTACCCACCGTAGAGGTCAAGCTTACTGGCCTATAATTTCCAAGTTCAGTTTTTGTCCCCTTTTTGAATATTGGCACAACATTTGCTATACGCCAGTCCTGTGGTACAGACCCTGTTATTATGGAATATCATGTTATCCGTCATGGGATTTACTTGTGTAAATACTGTTGAAAAAAGTAATTTAGCATATTGGCTTTTTCCTCATCCTCCATTTCACCTAGACTATTTTCAAGGGGACCAACACTATCATTTTTTAGTTTCTTACTATTTGTGTAGTTAAAGAATATTTTGGGATTATTTTTACTTTCTCTGGCAATGAGTCTCTGTCTCAATCTTTGCTACCTTGATGGGCTTTTTACAGAATTTATTTAATCTTCTGCATTTATTTAATGCCTCATCACTACCTTCTTGCTTTATTTCTCTAAATGCTTTATTTTTGTCACTTATTGCGCCCCTTACAGCTCTATTTAACCATAGTGGTTTCCTCCTATTTCTAGCATGTTTATTCCCATACGGTATACAGTATATTGTGCACAGGTCCTATTCAGGATGCTAATAAACGTTTCCCATTTTCCTTGTGTACTTTTATGTCTCAGGATATTGTCACAGTTCATTGCACCAAGATCATCTTTCTTCCATTGGAAATTTAATTTCCTGAAGTTTAGTGTCCTTGTAACCCCTCTACTACACATCTTATTAAAGGATACATGAAAACTTATTATCTTGTGATCACTATTACCCAAGTAACCCTCAACCCTTATATTTGATATGTGGTCTGGCCTGTTGGTTAATATTAGGTATAGCAGTGCCCCCTCTTTTGTTGGGTCCTGAACCAGTTGTGAAAGGTAATTGTCTCTCATAGTTGTCAAAAACCTATTACCTTTGCTGGAACTGCAGGTTTCAGTTCCCCAATGTATTTCAGGGTAGTTGAAGTCCCCCATAATAATGACTTCTCCTTGAGTCGCCGCTTCATCTATTTGCTTTACGAGGATATTCACAGTTGATTCCATTATTTTTGGAGACTTATAACAAACCCCTATCAGTAATATATTATTTTTCCCCCTCCCCTTATCTCCACCCACAGGTACTCTACATTTTCATTAGATTCACATATATTATCATGCAGGATGGGTTTTAAGGATGATTTTACATATAAACACCCCCCCTCGCTTATTCATACAGTAATTTCTGAACAGACTATAGCCCTGTAAATTAACCGCCCAGTCATGGCTCTCGTCCAGCCATGTCCCAGATATCCCCATCATGTCATTATTATGTTCCAACAAAATTAATTCTAATTCCTCCATTTTGTTGGCGAAGCTTCTGGCATTAGTATACATACACTTTATGTAACTCTCTTTACCTCTATTCTTTCTTAAATTATTAACTGTTCTAACCCCACCCCCAATTTCATTATTTGTGCCCAGGGCTCTATCTGCTCTGTCTTCCCCTCCTATAAAATGAGTACCCTCCCCCCCAGTTCCTAGTTTAAACACTCCTCCAACCTTCTAGCCATTTTCTCCCCCAGCACAGTTGTACCTTCCCCATTGAGGTGCAGCCCATCCCTACCAAACCCCTCCTTCCTACACCAATTCTTGAGCCACTTATTAACCTCCCTTATCTCCCATTGCCTCTCTGGTGTGACACGTGGTACAGTAAGTATTTCCGAAAATACCACCTTGGAGGTCCTTGCTTCAAGCTTACAGCCTAATTCCCTGAAATCATCTTTAAGGACCTTCCACCTACCTCTAACTTTGTCATTTGTGCCAATGTGCACCATGACTGCTGGGTCCTCACCAGCCCCTCCCAGTAATCTGTCAACCCGATCAGCGATGTGTCTGATTCGAGCGCCAGGTAGGCAGCACACCGTTTGATGATCCTTGTCTTTGTGACAGATTGCCCTATATGTTCCCCTAATAATTGAGTCCCCCACTGCCAGCACCTGTCTGGCCTGCCCTGCTCTCCTATTTCCCCCCTTACTGGAGCAGACACTCCTCCGGCTTTCAGAGGACATGCCTTGCTGCAGCAGTGCTACCCCTGAGCTGACACTCCCCTCATCTGCCAACTTAGCAAACTTATTGGGGTGTGCCAGATCAGGACTAGCCTCCCTGGTGCTCTTCCCTCTACCCCACATCTAACTGTCACCCAGCTTGCTGCATCACTGTCCTGCAGCTCCAACCTAGCATCCCCCCTCATCTATCACATTGAGCGTCTGCTCAGTGAGCAGAAGACTACTTTCCATAATGTCTATGAATCTCAGTGTTGCCAGCTGCACATTCAGATCCAGTATCTGGGCTTCCAAATGCAAAATGCACAATGTGCTCACATCTCTCATTGGAGTATGCACCCTCGACTGGCTGTTCAAGGATTTCATACATGCAGCAAGACATACACTGGATGGCATTGGCAATAGTGGAGCAAATTCCTAATGGGGATTGCAACAGACAGAAAAGATAAGTAAAAATAAATAAAAAGTATTAATAAAATATAACAGCAATTCAGTATTTCCTCCCTTGGAAACTCCCTGAATCCAAAGTCACTGAATCACAAGTCACACACTTACCACCGTTCGCACTTACGCTCTGGTCACACTCAGCTCGCTCACACTAGCTCAGGCAGAAGATTTAAAGAGATTTTTTTTCCCTTCAACAGCAAACCACCCTGCTGCTCAATGCACTTCCAAATGTTTGGGAGTTTGATTATAGGGCAGATAAGTATGCCTGCGCAGGAGCGCAATGTCAGGGAGCCATGACGCAAGAAGGAGGGCGGCGATCATAAGAAGATGGGAGGGACTGTACTCGGACCTGCAACACCCATCGGACCGGACCGCCCCCTGGGTGAGTATGATAAAACTTATTTCTCTTATCTTTCAGTCAGGTCGGATCGGGGGCTTATCTACAGAATTATAGAATGCTGTAGATAAGCCCTGAAAGACGGTTTCCGCATCTTATATCAGTCAAAACTGCTGACAGGTTCGCTTTAAGGGAGCGGTGTAAGCCTTCTTAGCTGGGAGCCCTGATAACTCATGCAACAGGTCCAATTTGTTTTTTTCCAGCCACATTCAGCACAAACAACATACAGTAATATTGGTAAACAAATGTAAGGAAAATAACACAGGTAGATGACTGAAAGTAAGTGCAGACTTGCCTGTCTGGGAGCCCTACATACATAGGCAACCCACCAGATGGAGACCCAACTTGGAGTCTCCACATTTCAAAAATTGATTGTCACACACCACTAAAAATACATTAATTTCCACAGAGTAGAAAGAGCATAATAGGCCTCTGACAAACCTTCTACTACAGGAAACCCACAAGATGGAGACCCAACTTGGAGTCTCTGCATTACAAAAAAAATAATGTCACACATCACTAAAGTGGCATCAATTTCCACAAACTACTAATGTTATAATAGGCCTTTGACACACCTTTCACCATAGGCAACCCACCAGATGAAGACCCAACTTGGAGTCTCCACATTTCAAAAACATTTTTGTAACACCAGCAGGCACAGAATCCACAACACAGGAGCCACAGACTGCAACAATGCAAAATCAATGCATGACACTAAAAACTATGCCAAGTCTGCCCAGTCTGTGACTGGGGTGCAAAAGTAATTGGAGATCCATGACATGTACATTTTGATGAAAATTAGGTGGTCTACACTTTCAGGGGATAGCCGGTGTAGGGGTTTGACTCGCTTAGGTGCAGCGGGAGACAAATATGCGACAGGTTCTTCCCAGAGTTCATGAGGTTTATTTGCATCATAAACCCACAAGGCAGCACATTACCAAAATAGCCTCTAGCTTAGGCAAAAGAACACAAATGTCTGTGGTTGGAGACTCGGACCGAGAGTCTCAGCACATGCTGGGAGGTGTAGTCCTCCCCATATACAACTTTCTGTAGTGTCCCACCTGGACACATGGAAGTCTGTCCACACTCAAACAGACTCTCTCACACTCCCTCACATGTGCCAAACACCTCAATTACATAGCCCTATAACCACACCCACAGGTGATCACATGGCTATGACATCACTAAAGGTTGTATTGCACATAGACACACACAGGCTTCCCTGACACAGTGTAACAGAAATATCAGCAGTACCTCTGCTGA
Source organism: Dendrobates tinctorius (assembly GCF_039654945.1). Classification (NCBI taxonomy): domain Eukaryota; kingdom Metazoa; phylum Chordata; class Amphibia; order Anura; family Dendrobatidae; genus Dendrobates; species Dendrobates tinctorius. Next base: position 30,788,144 of record NW_027361703.1, on the reverse strand, counting down.
TCAATACACCCTGGAGCCTGCATCCCAAGGCCACCCACCTTGAGACCCATAATGGCCATTTAGGACCCTGCTCCTGTTACCACACTGAATGTGCCTGTACACCCGTCCTGGGACACCCACACAGCGCCCCCAAGCTGACATAGTGGTCACTACACCACATACCTCCCCCCTCTGTTCAAACTTGTGAGGTTGAACACATGACATCACCCAGGGATCTTGAGACCTGGCACCCATGTCACCTTGCCCTACAAGTCGAGAGGACCATCTCCGTCTGTTTCGGTAGTCATACTGCATCATGTTTACATTAGGCCTCCCCCACCCCCAGCGGTCAGTATCTCGGCCTTGGGCTTTGGCCTTCCCGTCAACGTCCGTCAGTGTGACCAGACACTCTTTAGTCTCCACCTGTCTGCAGTACGCTCCGTCACCCGACCTTTCTCTCACTGGCCGGCTCTCCCAGTTCGCACGGTCATGAGTCCCACGTCCAGCTGGGCCAACTGGCTGGTCTGAGTCTGACCCTCTGTCGCTATGTCCACGACCGAGTCTCGTGCCTATGTTACTAAGACTAGAACGGCCACTTGCAGACTCTCAACGTTCTTGCCTTCGACTACCTGTCCTTTCATTCCTTGGAGGATCCCTTCGCTTCCTTTCACCTTGGGTTGGAGGTGGACGCCACCTGACGTTCTCTATCTGCTCATTCATCTGCAGTCGATTCTGTCTTAGCTGCTCAATCTCCTTCTGGTACGCTACCCGATATTCCAGGAGCATGCGAAGCTTCCCAATGCTTTCCACCGAACCAACCACAATGACAGGAACCATGTCATCTTCAACAACGACTTGGATTTCACCAGCAGGTGGGATCCTCACTCTCTTCACACTGGATTGATTCACCATCTCCTGCATCACCTTTCCAAGTCTGCCAACGACTTTCCCCACCAGATTTCTGGGTACCGGAATTATGTCTTCCACCAAGCCCAGCCGACTTTGAGCTTCCCTTGCAAGCTCCAGACGTCGAGCGGCTTTCCTATTACGCTCCACGAGCATCTGTTTCGTGCGGAGACATTGTAGGTGCATCTCCTTCAGGACAGCCACCCTTCTCTCTGTGTCTGCCAGTATCACCAACTGGTTTGTTTCTGGTGCCCAGCTCACACTATAGGCCTTTACTGCCTTTTTAAAGGTCTCATGCACACCTTCGCTGGCACACGCTTCTCGCACGTCTTCGGGTACCTCCATCACACACTTGAAGGTCATGGACTTGCTCTCATCCTGGACAGATGGCTCTGGGTTCCCCACGGACACTTCCCTCAAGGTATCTGCCAAGACTGGGTGACTGTCTTGTGCAGCTCTTGGCTCACCATCTTCCTGAGATTTACAGTCCTCAGGACCCTTTTCCAAGATGGGCTTTGGCAGTTCTGCCTTGCTATCAGTCGGGCACGTCCGCTGTACGTCTTCACCCATCCACTTCTCCCGTAGAAGGCCTTTTACGACTCCACTGAGTTCTTGCAGAACTTTATCTCGCTCCTCTGCCAGGTAGCGACACTCATCCTCTCTCCTGAGAATCTCCTGTTGATGCTTCTCTTGGGCCTCTCTGAGCACCTCCATATCCTTCACTATAGCTTTGTTCCTAGTTTGACATGCTGACAGGTGACCTCTGAGCTCAGAGACTTCCTTCTCCAGCTCATCCACTCTGAGCTCAGCTGCTTGCCTTAGGACTCTTTCCCGTTCGACATGTTCTGTTACAGTCTCCTTTATCAGCTGTATCTCACGATCTTGTTCTCTTTTGACCAGCACGTGTCTCACCACTACCTCTTTAATTATATCGTTAAAGGGTACCACTGGGTCAGTCACACCAGTCGAGTGAACCCTCCAGTTACCGTCCAGCACCAATGTGTCTAGTCCAGTCGTCTCATCTCCCAGCCCACCATCTGTCTTATCACGAGACGTCAGGTCCGTCAGTTGGGCAGATGTACTTCTTCCTCTGGTCAGTTCTACCTCTGACCTGTCCATGTCAGGAGCCATCACTGTCTCAGAGTCTGCTTTCCCCACAGTCGAAGCATCTCCATCGTCCGACCAAACGTCATAAAAAAAAAAGAAAGTCCCGGCCCCTCTCCCAGGCATAGACTAAGTCCCGTGGTATCCCTCTACCTTGGCACTCGCCACCTTTGGTCCCCTCAAACACTACTCTGTCTACTGCGTAGTTCACCGTGACCCCGTGTTTACAGCGAACCCTGACGTTTTTCTCGGTCAGAGAGAAAACGAGAGGAGTTCCTGTCAGAGTCACCTGACTCTCTGATTCCAGCCGACCAAAGGGTCCTTCCCGGTGCAGCATCACTGTACACATCTGTGGCCCATCATTACTCCCTGGAAAGGATATTCCACATTCTGAAAAAGACCTGCACATACACTGCAGTACTCCAGACATACAGTGGGGCAAAAAAGTATTTAGTCAGTCAGCAATAGTGCAAGTTCCACCACTTAAAAAGATGAGAGGCGTCTGTAATTTACATCATAGGTAGACCTCAACTATGGGAGACAAACTGAGAAAAAAAAATCCAGAAAATCACATTGTCTGTTTTTTTTCATTTTATTTGGATATTATGGTGGAAAATAAGTATTTGGTCAGAAACAAAATTTCATCTCAATACTTTGTGATATATCCTTTGTTGGCAATGACAGAGGTCAAACGTTTTCTGTAAGTCTTCACAAGGTTGCCACACACTGTTGTTGGTATGTTGGCCCATTCCTCCATGCAGATCTCCTCTAGAGCAGCTTTTCGCTTGGCAACACGGACTTTCAACTCCCTCCAAAGGTTTTCTATAGGGTTGAGATCTGGAGACTGGCTAGGCCACTCCAGGACCTTGAAATGCTTCTTACGAAGCCACTCCTTCGTTGCCCTGGCGGTGTGCTTTGGATCATTGTCATGTTGAAAGACCCAGCCACGTTTCATATTCAATGCCCTTTCTGATGGAAGGAGGTTTGCACTCAAAATCTCACGATACATGGCCCCATTCATTCTTTCATGTACCCGGATCAGTCGTCCTGGCCCCTTTGCAGAGAAACAGCCCCAAAGCATGATGTTTCCACCACCATGCTTTACAGTAGGTATGGTGTTTGATGGATGCAACTCAGTATTCTTTTTCCTCCAAACACGACAAGTTGTGTTTCTACCAAACAGTTCCAGTTTGGTTTCATCAGACCATAGGACATTCTCCCAAAACTCCTCTGGATCATCCAAATGCTCTCTAGCAAACTTCAGACGGGCCCGGACATGTACAGGCTTAAGCAGTGGGACACGTCTGGCACTGCAGGATCTGAGTCCATGGTGGCGTAGTGTGTTACTTATGGTAGGCCTTGTTACATTGGTTCCAGCTCTCTGCAGTTCATTCACTAGGTCCCCCCGCGTGGTTCTGGGACTTTTGCTCACCGTTCTTGTGATCATTCTGACCCCACGGGGTGGGATTTTGCGTGGAGCACCAGATCGAGGGAGATTATCAGTGGTCTTGTATGTCTTCCATTTTCTAATTATTGCTCCCACAGTTGATTTCTTCACTCCAAGCTGGTTGGCTATTGCAGATTCAGTCTTCCCAGCCTGGTGCAGGGCTACAATTTTGTTTCTGGTGTCCTTTGACAGCTCTTTGGTCTTCACCATAGTGGAGTTTGGAGTCAGACTGTTTGAGGGTGTGCACAGGTGTCTTTTTATACTGATAACAAGTTTAAACAAGTGCCATTACTACAGGTAATGAGTGGAGGAAAGAGGAGACTCTTAAAGAAGAAGTTACAGGTCTGTGAGAGCCAGAAATCTTGATTGCTTGTTTCTGACCAAATACTTATTTTCCACCATAATATGCAAATAAAATGAAAAAAAAACAGACAATGTGATTTTCTGGATTTTTTTTTCTCAGTTTGTCTCCCATAGTTGAGGTCTACCTATGATGTAAATTACAGACGCCTCTCATCTTTTTAAGTGGTGGAACTTGCACTATTGCTGACTGACTAAATACTTTTTTGCCCCACTGTACCTACTGAGTCACCCAGTGCTGTCACTTCTTCACACTTGGCCCCTTTCTGGACCACCACCCCACTTTGGGTTGCACTCCAATTTGGGTCACTGCCCCCTTTGGGACTCCACCCCTTTTTTGGTTACCACTCCAATTTGGGTCACCGCCCCCTTTTGGGACTCCACCCCTTTTTTGGTTACCACTCCCTTTTGGGTCACCGCCCCCTTTTGAGACTCCACCCCTTTTTGGGTTACCACTCCCTTTTGGGATTTCCCCATGTCCGTTCTGCAGAACTACTTATGCCACAGTTCACACCACAGTTTGTCTCTCACGATACCAGACAAGTTCTTGCTGGCACCACCACAGCTTCTGCTGTCACAAACCACCGGCACCTCTGGCTGCCGTTCACACACACACACAGCGGCAGGTGTCACTGCAGTTCCTGCTGCGCCATCTTCGTGGACCCGCTGATCCACCGGAAGCCGCTTGTCCCCTTCGTAACCCCGCCGGGTTACCGGAAGCCGCTTGTCACCCTCAAAGATAAAAAAAACACAAAAGTGCGCCCATAGGGCCTTACCAGTGCAGGTATAATGGGTTATGAAGCAATAATGCAGGGTACTCACCCTTAATAGTTGTGTAAAGCCACAACTACTGTATCCGCTTAGTCACAAACAATAAAGCTGCAGCAGGATGGCGTAGACAGACAGCGTTTGCTACCAATGCTCAAGGAGGAGATCCCAACAAGAAAACACCAGGTCCCTGTGCTGCGAGACCTTTGTGACCCCACTGAGCCACAGCAAGCACCTTCAGGTTTTGTAAAGAAAAAAAAAACAGATGCACAGTCTCTCACGCGTCCTGTCCGTGTGCCACTCAGGACGTACCGTCTCCACCTGAGAACGTCCAACACAGGGCACACCGGGTGCTATTCAGGGAGCCCACCCTCCTCCCAGGGTCTCCCAACACACCGGCCTCACCAGGTCCAGGGGCTCAGCGGGTGCTCTTCAGGACATCTGTCTCCGCCTGAGACTGCCCAACACACGCCTCACCAGGTCCAAGGTCATATCACGTGTTCCAGGGATCCGATTCCTCTCCCAGAACCTCCCAACACTGACCCTCCAGGACCTTGCTCACTGACCCCTCCAGGAACACAGTCTCTCACTGACCCCGGTCAGTGCAACACAGACTCCTGTCTGTTACCTGTGTCGGCCACACAGGTTCTCGGATGCCTCTTCTCCTCAGAGGTATCCCGCAAATATTAATAGTCACTTTCTCTGACCTCAGTCAGTATTACTCACGGTTGTCAAACCGTCTGCTCTCCTGGCTCAGAATCGCCAGCACTGCCACACGTGCTTCTGGGAATCGCTGCCCGCATTCTCCACCAATTGTAGGGGTTTGACTCGCTTAGGTGCAGCGGGAGACAAATATGCGACAGGTTCTTCCCAGAGTTCATGAGGTTTATTTGCATCATAAACCCACAAGGCAGCACATTACCAAAATAGCCTCTAGCTTAGGCAAAAGAACACAAATGTCCGTGGTTGGAGACTCGGACCGAGAGTCTCAGCACATGCTGGGAGGTGTAGTCCTCCCCATATACAACTTTCTGTAGTGTCCCACCTGGACACATGGAAGTCTGTCCACACTCAGACAGACTCTCTCACACTCCCTCACATGTGCCAAACACCTCAATTACATAGCCCTGTAACCACACCCACAGGTGATCACATGGCTATGACATCACTAAAGGTTGTATTGCACATAGACACACACAGGCTTCCCTGACACAGTGTAACAGAAATATCAGCAGTACCTCTGCTGATCAATACACCCTGGAGCCTGCATCCCAAGGCCACCCACCTTGAGACCCATAATGGCCATTTAGGACCCTGCTCCTGTTACCACACTGAATGTGCCTGTACACCCGTCCTGGGACACCCACACAGCGCCCCCTAGCTGACATAGTGGTCACTACACCACACCGGATACGCTTATCTCAGAACACCAGAAGCAGGGCTGAAGGCACGTTCTGAGAGAACACTGGCTGCAGGACATGACAAAACCTACAAGGCATGACAGGCAAGTTCAGGCCACTCTTCCATTTTTGAAGAGCAAAATGCAACAGGTTCCAACCCCCACTGATGGCACTGATATTGAGCTCAAGATACTCCTGCACCATCTTCTCCATTTATTCACAACATGTCAGACTTGTATTCTGTTGTCCTGGTGCACAGGCTGGTCTAAAAAATGTGTGAAACGACTCACAGAAATTGCTTATGCCACTGACACAGCCGCTGCTAATGTTTTTGCGATGATGATTTGCTGTTCCTGGGGTTGGATGTCTAAAACTGGAATGCACACTCTGTGCCTCACTGCTGTCTTGGGGAAAACCACTCTTAAGATTGTCTATAAGAATGTTTTGAAAATCCAGCATGCGCGCGTCCCTTTCAAGGGGGGGAAGCACCTGGCTAAATTTACTCTTGTACCGTGGATCTAACAGAGTGGCATCCCAGTAGTCACAGTAGTCAGCAATATTTCTAACCCTAAGAATACGGGCATTATGTTGAAGATAGTGCAGCAAGAAGTCGCTCATGTGTCAGGCATTTCCACGAGGTCCAAGTCCATCGTGTGTTAGTGGCAGGGTAACACTCAAGGGTGCTTCCTCAGACCCATCTCACCAATCATGGACAACAGAGAGAGGATCATTATACTCTTCAACTCCTGACTGTTGCGAGTCTAGCACCTCGTCCTTGTTCCTCGGCACATTCACTAACAGTTTGTCTGGTACCATAAACCCCCCTTGTTCACTGTAAGCCACCCTCCCATGGCACCCACCTGTGCAAAGACAGTCCGGAAATTTGCGATATTGTTACCCCTTCCACATCGTCCTCTGATTCCACCTCTTCCTCTAGGACCAGCACCTCCTCACGCAAGCTATTTAAAGTGTGCTTCAGCATGTAGATGACTGGAATAGGGATGCTGATGACGGCATCAGCAGCATTAACCATCTTAGCAGCCATTTCAAAACTGTGAAGAAGCGTGCAGAGGTCTTTCATCTGTGCCCACTCCGCAAGCATTATTTGCACCACGTTTGTATTGTGTTGGCCAAGGCTATGCAAAAGGACATACTGCTCCAGGGCACATTGCTGCTGCCACAGTCGCTGCAACATGTGAAGAGTAGAATTTCATCATGTTGGAACATTACTAATCAAACGGTTAACCAGTAGGCTAAAAGACCTCTGTAGCAATGCAAGTCGATGACCTGCGCCGTGTGATCATTGGAAGTGAGCACACAGCAACTGTGCTTTCTGTAGCAGTGCATCCAGGCTGCAATAGTGGCAGAGAAATTGCTGTACCGCCAGGTTGAGGACGTGAGCCATGCAAGGCATGTTTGTGAGGTTTACCCAGCATAGGGCCACCACCAGGGTTTTCACTGTTATCACACATTGTCTTCTCTGCAAGTTCAGTGGAGAAAGCCATTGCTCTAACTCGGCCTTGATAGCTGTCCACAACTCTTGAGCAGCAATTACTCCAGCACATACGACATGTGCATGGATCCTTAGTGTATGTTCAGCAGTATACTGGTGTCACAGTCCAATTCTTGGATCTGTGTCAGATTCTGGATTCCCTCATTTAAACCTTTTTTTTCCTTTCAGGCCTTTGGGGCTTTAATATGGGTTTTTGCCCCTGGTGGCCACAGGTGTTATTACATGTCTGATAGGTTTCTTTGCTTTACCTTTTGCCCCCAGTGGTCACTGGGGTTATTACATGTCTTTGGTTTCTCTGTTGATGGTGACCACTCCTCCTTTGCTATATAAGGTCACCTGGTGTATCAGCTGTTGTTGGTGATAGAAGGATTCCAACCACAGTGAAGTTAGCAGCTGGCTCTGAGGTGTTTAGCCACTGCTGAAAGCTGATCTGGTGCTGAACTCTGCTGCCCGGTGTTTGCAGCAGAGAAAGATGGTGAAGGTAGCAGCTGGCTCTGAGGTGTCGAGCCACTGCTGAAAGCTAATCCGGTGATGAACTTTGCTGCCCGGTGACTGCAGCAGAGAAAAATAAGTGTTTTGTTGTTTTCCCCCATTTGGTGTATTTTCCTTCGTGTGTATTAGTGCAGCGGTGGGACCAGTGTCTGCACTATCCAGCTCCCTAGTAAGGGATAGGTGCAGGGCTAGTGAGGGATTCAGGTATCCTGGTCGGTGACAGATGAAGAGCCTGTATAGGGAACATTAGGAGTGTTCAGGGACACTGCCTCAGGAGAGTGCAGGAGGTCTCCACGTCCCTGTTCCCTATTGCAGGGCCCACCGTTGTAACTGTTTCCCTGGTGTTCCCCTTTTGTCTTGTTGTTTCAGTTACTGACCTGCGGGTCGTGTCACACAGGACAGGTACATGTGACAGTTTTGTACACGTGACGCGTTTCGACAGAGGATCTGTCTTCATCAGGTGGAAGTTTTCGCCTGATGAATACGGATCCTCCGTTGAAACGCGTTGTGGTTTAAGCCCATCTCTTGTCTGAGTCTCCTTCCTGCACTCCTAAGACCGTTTTCCATTTTCTCATCAGCATTAAGATGGTAGTGAAAGCCAAATCTGCTGATGGTCTGACCAATTGGGTCCGTGTAGAGAGAGAAGAAAAGGAGGCCATGGACTGAGCCCTGAGTTACCCCGACAGCAAAAGGAAGAGGAGATGAAGTGGAGCCAGCAAACAAGATGCTGAAGGAGCAGTCAGAAAGATAGGAAGAAAACCAGGAGAGAGCAGTGACCTTAATGCCCAGTGACTGAAGCCTAGAGAGTAGGGGATGGTGGTCAACAGTGTCGAAAGCTGCAGAAAGGTCGAGAAGAATGAGCAGAGAGTGGTCACCATTACATTTTGCTGTGAGAATATCGTTGGTCACTTTGATGAGAGAAGTTTCTGTCGAATGTAGGGGGAAGCCGGACTGTGAATGGTCTAGGAGGGGGTGAGTGGAGAGGTAACGGGTAAGTAGAGTAAACCAGTCGCTCCAAGAGTTTAGAGATGAACGGGAGATGAGTATTTGGTAAGTGTTGGATCTTGCAGAATTTCTGAAGCATTTGTGCACCTTTTGGGTACTGTAAGTTAGATTACTTGTGATTTTTTTTTGCATTTATTTCCATGCATTTTTATCACATCCTGAATATATGGCTCTTTGTCTCTTTTTTTATGTTCTGTTTTAAATAAAGTTGCTTTTTTTATACTTTCTTCTAATTGGTTTTGACAAATTTATTGATACAGTCATGTGTGGATTTTTTGCTTGAGGATTTTCTGCATCTAATGCAATTGTATAGAGAAAATCCACACATAAAACTCGCAGGAGAAATTGACATACTGCAGATTTCAAACTTGTACGGCAGGTCAGTTTATACAGTTTTAAAATTAAAGTAAAGTAAGCATGAGATTTCTATAAATCCAATCCACTTTGCTGGAGCTGTAATGCACTGGGTTTTTTTCTACATCATATCAAAGTCTGAAGTCATGATTCCTCAAATATGAATAAAAATTAATTTTATTATCACTGCATAATAAAGTAAAAAATAGGCTATATATATATATATGTATAAAGTAAAACAAATGCAAAAAACATGAAATTCACAGTGAAGTCTCAAAAGGTAGGAGAAAACAGTTACAGATCAATTACATTTCATGATAGGCAAACACAAAGTATAAAGACAATTGTCATCATACAAATAAACAATGTATGTGAATAACACCAGAGAAATTAATATATGCATGTACGGATGAAATGATCAAAGATGGAAGTCTGATTAAGTAGTCCATATTTATGACAAAGCAAGCATCCCTGGATATACCATATATTAACATAGTATGCAAGAAAGGTATTAACCCTAGATTAAGGTGTCTCTGAGCACTCCTCCAAACCCCAACACGTATTTCGCGTAGGCTGCCTCAGGGGTTTTCTCATTGCGTTTTCTGTTCAGTGAAAATACGTAGCGTCAAATATTCACCGAAAACTCATCATGGGAACTTAGCCTTATAACAATGTTGGCAAACAAAAGCAGAGTTTATAGTATTTCAGTCTCCATTGTGTTATGTTGCTGAAAAATGGTTCTGTTATTGGACATATGGAAAGGGTACCCATCAGTAAACTATCAAACAGCTGAATTTGCATGTTTCTTGCCTTTACCCATCAATAAAATTTCTTATAGAAATGGAAAATAAAAATAATGGTTTGCAACCTATCAATAGAATCCAACAATGGAGTTTTCCATGTGAATAGTTGACATGTCATGCTATTTAAATGGCATATAATCCCAGGATGCTTAGCATTATGCCACAATCATGTGATGACACTAAACAACAAACCATAAATGGAACATAATTTGGTATGAGCTGAACTGGAGGATATTTTGTAAAATTTGCAGTCTTTTTATATGCATCTCATTTCTGATGCTTTCTGTGCTACAGCAGATAAAATCAAAATAAACTACATGAACAGTTTTAAGCAAATTGAACTTTCGATACATTGTACTGAATGTAAGGCATGCTAAACCATGCAAAAAACAGAAATATATCCGTGTCTTGATCTAACCTGGGATTCAGCTGACACATTAGTCTACACACAAGGAAAATGTTGACTTTTGTTTGCAGAAGGTAAAAGTTGAATATACAAAAAAATGAGAGCTTAACATCATCTGGAATGTATAATGTGAAATTTTCTCATTATGGCTAGGATAACACAACTGATTTCTCTACATCCAAGTAAGACGGGTTAATTATGTAAATAACACTCTGATCAGCATTTGATCAAAGTGGGATCCGATTCTTCAGAGGTGAAGAGAAAAAAAAAAGGTTTCTCCAACTTCTCCATGCAGTCACTTCGTGAAAATTGGGAATGTGAGAACAGGTTGTATTTTGTAGTATTCAGGAAGAAAAATATTTTTCCACCACCAGGAGCAAAACAGTAACAATGTAGTGATGGGAAAAGAATCTGCATAACTAATCATATGCTAAATAGTTGCAAGTCAAATTTATGTATGAGATAGCCAAGATGACTGTCTATAAAATGATGGTAGTCTCATGTTCGAAGTAGTAGTGATGGTGAGATATGGAGCCTGAAAGTCAAAAGTTTATAACGTTGTTACCCTTTTGTTTGTCACTGTATATTTCTTTTATTTTTAGACCATGCTGAGCCAGAATTAAAAAAAGAGGCAAGAACAACACCTCTATGAGTACATGAAATGTACAAACATGTTCATACTTTCTTTCCAAATCTGGTTAAGAACGTCAATGTTTTGAGAAACAAATATGATACAATACTAGCACAAATCAATACATGTGATATATAATAGAAACAAACCCTTTACAAGCTGCAGTCCACATCATACACATAAAACACATCTCTTTTTATTCATGGTCATTTCAAGTCACAGATCCATCCTGACATAAGTAAGGACAAATTAATACTGACTCAAAGAAAAAGTGCAATGCTAAAGATAACAATATAGTACAACAATTGCACACATGGAATATAAGAAAGACAACTCGGGATAATAAGATAAAAACAGCGAAACACCAAAAAAATGTCCAAAATTTATTTATTAATAATTATCATACATATAAATAGATAAAAAAAAAAAAATATATATATATATATATATACATACCGGAAAGAGGGCCAATGCCATGGATGAGGCACTATCAGGGACCAAAATTTTACAATAAAATGCACCGGTAAAATTTTGGTCCCCGGTAGTGCCTCATCCATGGCATTGGCCCTCTTTCCGGTATATATATATATATATATATATATATATACATACATTTTATCCATTTATATGTATGATAATTATTAATAAATAAATTTTGGACATTTTTTCAGTGTTTCGCTGTTTTTATAAGTAAGGACAGGTAAGGAAGAACATTTCTGTACATGTACACCAAAATGGTGTATATAAAAAAAACAATGCTTCACTTAAAAATACAAGACCAGATATACCTGTGTTAGTTCAAAAATAAGTGTACCACAATGAAAATAGGGAAATATTAAAGTTTAAAGCAGTACTATGTAATGCTTCATTTTCCCTATGGTAGTGCTGTCAGTGAACTTGAATGCTCACTTTGAATGCCGGGCCGCTCAGAATCCTATGAGTTGGACGTGCTTTGAACAGCTCATCATTGAGGAGCTTTCTAACAGTAAAGGAAAGACATAAGTGAATATTATGAAATTTGAACTTGAAATTGGCTGTGGGGAAAATCACGCGCAATAGGATGTTATCCAGATAACAGTGTATAAAATAAAGATGTACTGCTCACCTAGTGTGGTTGTGCGAGACATAACACTAGTAGGGTTTCAAAATAAAGATTTTTACAGCTGCTGCAGCTCCACGGGATGACAGATTCAATGTGGTATTAAAATAAATCAGAGATGTAAGTAACATGCACTGCAGGTTGTGTGTCCACAAAATATTCCAATATGCAGTGTAGACAATAACAGTAAGGTTTATTCTCGATGCATTTTTCAAAGTTCTCAGACTTTTCTTTTTCAGGAGAACCACAAATATACTTTGCAGGCTCCAGAAGAATAAGTCAGAGAAATTTGGACTTTGTAATTTGCTGAAATTTAGCAAGGAAATTTAATTTGCTTAAATGTTATTTGATGCAAACTGAATGTTCCTTATTATGTTCAGGAGTCTCTCTAAGCACCAAAACATACTAGAAGTCAGGTATAAAAAAATCTATATATATTAACTCACTATACTATATATAATAACTATATTATTAACTCGCCTCATTGTTCAGCTGCGTCTGGACCTTTGCACCATCTGGCTTCTTCCCTCCCATAACATTTGCTTTGGGCATCTTCACTCTCTGTCAAGTCTTCCGGTGGGTTTTGGACATCATGACATGTGCCACCTGAGGTAATGACTAGACATTGGGCACCACATCATGATGTCAGAGACCTACTGAAAGATGAAAGCTCCAGCACAAAGTAAAGATACTCAAAGAGGACATTGTGCACTGGAAGAAAGAAGATGCCGGACCGAATGAAGAATCAAATGCTGAGCTGCAGTGTCAAGACAGGTACACAGCAAGTATCAATTTTTTTTAAATGCTTACCGGGCCCTTTAAGTTTCAGCAAAATGGCAGCAGGCTAGCTAAATTTTCTCCCAGATTTGAATTGCTGAATTATGACAGATTCACTCATCACTAGAGTTGAGCGAAACAAGTCGGCCAGATTCATAAGTCGCTGACTTCTGACAAAGTCGGGTTTTGCCGACCGAAACCCGACCATAGCATGAGTTTTGCCGACCGAAACCCGACCATAGTGTGAAGTCGGCCATGCATTCGGAAAAACCAGCGCCAAAGACAGATTTCCCAGAATGCTTGCAGGTGCCTTTTTTCAGTCAATGAGCAAGGACGTACACTGTGGGCAACGAGATGACATGTGACGCGTCCACCACCATCATAGAGAAGAGCATTGCAGTGATTGGCTTGCTTTGGGGACGTCATAGTGTCTATAAAAGCCCTGAACGCCGACCTCCATTTTACTTCTGCTGATTTTAACAGTAGGGAGAGGTTGCTGTTTATCAGTAGGGAGAGAGTTAGGGCTGTGAAGATAGAAGAAGTTCTTATGTGCTTGTGCTGATAGCAATTGTGCTGTACAGTTAGTGTGCAGTGACAGGGGAGGATTTTCTTGTGTGCAGCAGCACTGGTTATTAGGCTGCCTGATAGCTGCATTCCTGTGTGTACACTGCTGTGCAGACTGCTTTTTACACAGCACTAATACTTTTATTCTTTTTTTCTGCAGTTACCGACCGTTCATTTTTTCCCACACCGTATAGAGCTGTAAGCTCCTCACACACTACCATGTACCGGCTGGTATCACAGACAAATACATGCTGACTATCTGTGTGTGACTACAGAAATAAATACGGAATTTTAAATTTCCCCTACACCGTATACAGCTGTACGCTTCTGATACAGTACCGTATATCTGCTGTTTGTATTACGGTGAAATCCATACTGTGAGAGCATCTGTTTTTGACTCTGGAAATAAATACGGAGATTTAAATTTTCCCCTACACCGTATACAGCTGTACGCTTCTGATACAGTACCGTATATCTGCTGTTTGTATTACGGTGAAATCCATACTGGGAGAGCGTCTGTGTGTGACTCTGGAAATAAACAGAGATTTAAATTTTCCCCTACACCGTATACAGCTGTACGCTTCTGATACAGTACCGTATATTTCCTGTTTGAATTACGGTCAAATCCATACTGAGTGAGCGTCTGTGTGTGACTATGGAAATATATACGGAGATTTTAATTTTTCCCTACACCGTTTACAGCTGTACGCTCCTCATACAGTACCATATATCTGCTGGTATTTTTGGTACATTTTCCCAAACATGAGGAAGTATGGTGGAAGAGGCCGCGGACGTGGGCGGGGGGCCAGCTGGTACTGATGGTGGTGGTGGTGCATCTGCTGGTTATGCCAAAAGCACAATAGCACCTAAGGCAGGAGGTGTTGAGCCTGCGTCATCGTCTGGCTCCAAAAGGCCTGGAAGGCTCCCTTTTCTGGGAATAGGTAAACCGCTTTTAAAGCCAGAGCATCAGGAACATTCGGCTTACATTGCCGAAACAGCCTCCAACTCTATCGCCTCCTCTTCTGAAATTTCAAAAACTGCAAGCACTGAGTCGTCAGTGCAGGCTCCTGGTCAGGAACACCACCTTTCCTTGTGTCCTTCACCCCCACCAAAAGTGAAGGATGTGGCAGGCCACACTTCAGATTACTCCATGGAGCTCTTTTCACATACCATGCCTGAGTTATCAAGTGAAATCCTTAATTCCCCAGTCCAAGGTGAATATGACATGGAGTGCACTGATGCATAGCCAGTGCTATATGATTCTGCTGGTACATTCACCCAGAGCACTGCATTGCCCTCACAGTCTACTGAGCCAGATTATGACCCTGATGAAACTCAGGTGCCCCTTCCCGCATACTATACCACCTTACACGGTGACAGAGAAGGAAGGTGCAGATGAAATTGAAGAGGAGGTGATGGATGACCCAGTTGTTGACCTGCATTGGCATCCATTGGGGGAAGAGGGTACCGCTGGCAATAGCTCAGAAGAGGAGGATCCTCAGCAGGCATCAACATCGCAGCTGCGGTTATCTGGCAGGCCCGTAGCAGTCCAAAAACGTGTTAAAAAAACAACAAGAGTTGCAGGACAGCTTGGCCAGACAGTCAAATTACCACAGCGTGCAAGGCCTGAAAATTTTTACCATAGTAGGAAGAGTGCAGTGTGGCACTTTTTTGACCAAAATCCTATTGATGAGGCAAAGGTTATCTGTAAGAAGTGCGGAAGGACCTTTAGCCAAGGGAAAAATCTCAGAAATTTGAATAACAGTTGCATGCTTAGACATGTAAACACCATGCACTTGCAAGCATGGACGGACTACAAATCCTCAGGTAGCACACGTGCACCTGCTCCGACTGAAGGTAGCCAGCAACGCTACATCGCTTCCCCCACTGTAAGCCAGCCAGTTAGCACCCCACCAGCAAGAAATGTTGAGGTGTCGTCGCAAGGCCAAATCAGTCAGGGAATCACAATGTTTTTCCAACAAAAGACTGCATCTAGGCCATCACCACTACCACCATCACCAACCACCTCTCAGTCCGCCATGTCCACCGCTAGTTCCTTCATATGCAGCTCTCAAGTCCAGCTCACCCTAGCAGAGACTCTGAGTAGGACAAGAAAGTACTCATCCTCTCATCCGCGTATACTGGCTTTGAATGCCTACATTGCCAAACTGATCTCATTAGAGATGATGCCCTTCCATTTGGTTGAAAGCGCAGCGTTCCGAGAGCTCATGGCCTACGCTGTCCCACGCTATGACCAACCCAGTCGGCACTTCTTTTCTAGAAAAGCCATCCCTGCCCTCCACCTGCATGTGAAAGACCGCATTGTCCATGCACTCAAACAGTGAGTGGAAAGGTGCACCTCACAACAGATGTATGGGCCAGTAGGCATGGCCAGGGCCGTACGTGTCCATCACTGCGCACCAGGTGAATGTGGTGGATGCAGGGTCCACAGGGGACAGCGGCAGAGGGACAGTGCTGCCTAGCCCATGGTATAGGCAACAGTTGGCTGTTGGTGTTCGACCCTCCAGAGCGCAGTCGCACGAGCACTCCATCCACAGCTGCCAGTGTTGCACACGAGGTGTCCCACTGTCGAACAGCTAGTGGTAAACATCAGCAGGCTGTTTTAAAGATGATGTCTTTGGGCAACAAAAGACACACTGTGGAGATACTGGCCGACTACTTGCAGTGAGAAAC
Source organism: Dendrobates tinctorius (assembly GCF_039654945.1). NCBI lineage: Eukaryota > Metazoa > Chordata > Amphibia > Anura > Dendrobatidae > Dendrobates > Dendrobates tinctorius. The sequence continues at coordinate 30,771,842 of NW_027361703.1, read as the reverse complement.
TGAGTCATGGCTGGGCAGTCTACATCTTGAGCCAGGCAAGGTAGTCAGTGATAATGGATGTAATTTTGTAGCGGCCATAGCCCTGGCAAAACTCAAACACATACCTTGCCTGGCTCACACCTTGAACCTGGTGGTGCAGTGCTTCCTAAATAATTATCCGGAGTTTCCAGCCCTGCTCCTTAAGGTGCGAAGACTGTGCTCGCACATCCGTCATTCGACCGTAGACTCCAGTCGTATGCAGGGGCTGCAGCGATCGCTGCACCTCCCCAAGCACCGCCTAATCATAGACGTTGCAACAAGGTGGATCTCCCCATGCACATGGTTGAGAGGCTGTGCGAACAGAGGCAGGCTGTAATGCATTTGTGGGAGGATACATGGGCAGACAGTTTGAGGGCAGACATCGAGTTGTCGGGTGTGCAGTGGTCAAAGCTGAAAGACCTCTGTAAAGTCCTTCGGTGTTTTGAGGAATGCACACTGCTGGTAAGCGCAGACGACGTCATCATAAGCATGAGCATCCCACTTATGCATCTGCTCATGCAAACTTTGACACACATTAAGGATCAGGTGTCTGCAGCGGAGGAGGAGTAGGAGGGATGCCTTGATGACAGTCAGGCATTGTCTGCTCAGGGAACTGTCCTGGAGGTGGAGGAAGAAGAGGAAGAGGAGGAAGAGGAAGAGGAGGAAGAGGAAGATGAGGGGGGTGATTATTTTTGGGAGGATGATGCTTCTCAGGGGCAAGAGAAAATGTTGGCTTGCCCAGGTCAGGTACAGGGTTTGTGCGTGACTGGAGGGATGTGGATTTGGCAGAAAGTGCTCCTCCACAAACCACTGGCAGTGCATCATTGACACCTGGAACATTGGCCCACATGTGTGATTATCTCTTGCGGATCCTAAAAAGGGACCCCCGCATTGCCAAAATTATGAAGGATGACGACTACTGGTTGGCTAGCATCCTCGAGCCACACTATAAAGGCAAATTACAGAACATCATGCCACAGGAGAACCTAGAGCTAATATTGGCGAACAAACAAGCAACTCTGGTAAACCATTTGTTAGAGGCATTCCCAGCACACAGCAGCGGTGCAGGTTCTACCACGAGCCGTATGGGGCAACATGGAAGAGGTGTTCGTCGTGCACACAGCCGAAGTGATGTTCGAGACAGGGGTTTCATGACCATGTTGTGGACTGACTTCTCAAGTACCGCTCACACGACTGGTAATACTGAATCGATTGCAACAGACAGGAGACAGCAGTTGTCAACTATGGTTCAAAATTACTCTCCTCCCCTATCGATGTTCTCCCTCACCGTTCATTCCCCTTTGACTACTGGGCCTGTAAACTGGACACCTGGCCTGAATTGGCACAATATGCCTTACAGGAGCTCGCTTGCCCTGTTGGTAGTGTGCTATCAGAAAGAGTCTTCAGTGCTGCTGGATCAATCCTGACAGAAAGAAGGACCCGGCTGTTGACCCAAAATGTAGGTGATCTCACCTTCATTAAAATGAACCATGCCTGGGTTTCAAAAGATTTTGTACACATAGGTTGCCAGCAAAATGGCTCGCTTTGTCCTCTTCTTCCTGCGACTTCTCCAATTCCTCCATTTGCAGCTGCTGAACGTCCAGCCTACACCTCACATTATGCCAGTTTTTCCACCTCCCTAACTGGGCTGTACCCGCCCCACAACTTTAGCCAAATAACCCCCAGTTTTCAATGCGTTACTATTATTATAAAGTAAATTAAGGTTGACAAGCTTAAGTAATAAGAATTGATGTCGTTGCCATTGAAATGGGCACTGTAGGTGTGGTTACTGTCCTCCACTCACTGCCGACTTTTATTCCCCATTGACTTGCATTGGGGACGGGTCTGGTTTCGGTCGAAACTCCAACTTTTTCCAATAGTCGGCTGATTTAGCTCCACTCGACTTTTGGTAAAGTCGGGTGATCCGAAACCCGACTCGACCCTCCCGAAGGCAAAGTCGCTCATCTCTACTCATCACCAATCAAATGCTTTACTGTTAGATGGCTCCCCAGTTACTCACTGAGCAAAGCCTGTCTCATTCATAGGACCCCCAACTGTCAGCTTCTCAAAGTGAAGGTTCAAGCTCACTGACAGAACACTGACCACTGAATTGCAAACCATTGGGATTCAGGAGAATCAAAATTGTTTGTAAAATTCAAGGCAAATTTAATTAGCCTTAGACAAAGTCGGTAATCTCTAGGTTTGATCCAAGCGGCCAACCCCTTTAATAAATGTTTAGTGTGAAGTTAAAATCCACGCACCAGTTACAACACAGAATCAGGGCTGGGTATTAGCTGCAGCTAGTCTGCGGCAAAATTCACTTTCTCAGAAATGTGAACAACTACGACATATGCAATCTACTCTAAAATATTGCTGAAAATTTGGCAGTTCATCCAGGTCTTTTAGGGCTTCTATTTTATTCTAACAAATCAAATCCTTTGAAGATATTTAAATAATGTTGGCACAGTTCATGCAGCAGAAAAGCTTTTCGTGTGACCTTTAAAAATTAATGTAAGGTGAAATTTAATTTTCATTTTGTGTTCTTCTGAACTTGTACTGAATCCCAAATCGTTTTGTTGCATTCGGCTTATACAGTAATTTTCAGGAATGTCTTTTTCTTGCACCATGTATATGAATCAAGCACTTTTGCAATATAAGATATTATAATAAATGACACAACAGCCATTCCAGATGAACAGAAATGCTCTACTGTCCATAATGGCAACGTTGACAAATTGTGATAAAATGTCACCAATTTCTTTTTGTCTATAACATTTTTTACACAGAACAGATTGTATTGAATTAAATGAGCAGACACTGGAAAAAAAGGTTACTTGCATATCCCTGAACACAAAATCTGTACCAAGATATAAATAGATAAAAGCCATATAAAGGAAACAAATTGAATTTAACCTGAGCTAACTAGTGACTCATAATACTTAATGATGGCAAATGTTACCCATGCAAGGGTTCATCTGGAAATTTACAGTAGAAAAACAGAAAATAGCAGCAACTACAACTTATAGTCTGAGCTACATACAGTCCTTTCTAAGACATTTAAAGCAGTTATAGGATTCACGTGATAATAATATACATGCAATATAATGTATGTGCTTGCATGTACACAGTGGTAGAACTTCAACCTCATGGGCTCCAATGAAAATATCCAACACGGCCATCGGCTATCATTGGTCTTTAATAGTATCAGTTTTCTCATATGGAGATTGATTGTTTTCTCCCCACCCCACCACCTTAAGCTTCAGGGCCCCGAGGAGATTGCAGCCTGTGCTCCTACTATAGTTATGCTCCTGCATTTATCTATTAGAATGCACATATTTTAACTCAATGATAATATTTTGCTTCCATATCATTATATATTGCATAATTGTAATTTTATACTGGTTAACCCCTTTCTGAGATCGGACTTAATAGTACACCAATGTTGGACACCCTCCCTTTGATGTGGGCTCTGGCACTGAACCCACATCTTTTCCAGCATGTCAGCTGATTTGAACAGCTGACATGTGCCTCTAACAGCTGCGGGTAGAATCGCGATCCACCCGCGGCTGTTAACTAGTTAAATGCTGCTGTCAAACTCTGACAGCAGCATTTAACATGCGCTTCAGGCAAGCACGCCGGAATTCTGCCCATTGGTGCCTGTGTCACATGACCATGGGTCGCCGATGGGTTGGCATGACAACCAGAGGTCTCCCAGCAGACCTCTATGGTTGTCACTGCCATAGTTCTATGAGTTCCACTCGGTGGTTGGCACACACATCAAATCAGCAATTCTGCTACATACAGGCAATCTGATCATTGCCTCTATGTAGTAGAGGTGATAGGGTTATGGCAACTTCTAGTCTCCCATAGAGATTATTGAAGCATGACAAAAGTTAAAAAATATTTTTTTAAAAGTATAAAAAAATAAAATATACATAAAAGTTGAAATCACCCCCTTTTGCCCTATTCAAAATAAAACAATAAAAAAAATCAAACATACACATATTTGGCATCAACGAGTTCAAAATCGCCCGCTCTATCAATATAAAAAAAATTAACCTGATCGCTAAACGGCATAATGAAAATAGTAAAAACGCCAGAATTACGGGTTTTTTTGTCGCCGCAACATTGCATTAAAATGCAATAACGGGTGATAAAAAGATCATATCTACACCAAAATTATGCAATTAAAAACATCAGCTTGGCGCACAAAAAATAAGCCCTCACCCAACCCGAGACCACGAAAAATGGTGAGGCGATGGGTATTGGAAAATGGCTTAATTTTTTAACAAACTTTGGATTTTTTTTCACCACTTAGATAAAAAAAGAACGTAGACATGTTGTCTATAAACTCGTAATGATCTGGAGAACTATAATGGCAGGTCCATATTAGCATTTAGTAAACATAGTAAAAAAGCCAAATAAAAAATGATTGTGGAATTGCACTTTTTTTTGCAATTTCACCACACGTGGAACTATTTTCCAGCACCCGATATGTTAAAACCAATGGTGTTGTTCAAAAGTAAAACTCGTCCCGCAAAAAACAAGTCCCCACATGGCCAAATTGACCAAAAAATGAAAAAGTTATGGTTCTGGGAAGAAGAGTAGCAAAAAATGAAAACGCAAAGACGAAAATACCTCCGGGGGTTAAGGGGTTAAAAATGATGGTTAAGGTATTACTAACTACAAACTAGATGTGTATTTCCTGAAGGAAGTACAGACAGTGGTTTGAAATGGTGCCCGGGCTGCCCCTTTAAGAGAGACTTGCCTGCTGCCCCTGCAAGACTTTCAACTCAGGATCCGTTTTAACTGTGGGTGCCTCTCAGGGGCCACTTTGGCCTCAGGGTCCGATTTTGTGGGTGGGACCCCTCAGGGCCCGATTTTGTGGGTGGGGCACCTCAGGGTCCGATTTTGTGGGTGGGGCCCCTCTGGGCCCGATTTTGTGGCCGGGGCCCCTTAGGGTCCGATTTTGTGGGTGGGGCCCCTTAGGGTCCGATTTTGTGGGTGGGGCCCCTCAGGGTCCGATTTTGTGGGTGGGGCCCCTCAGGGTCCGATTTTGTGAGTGGGGCCCCTCAGGGTCCGATGTTGTGGCCGGGGCCCCTCAGGGTCTGATTTTGTGACCGGATCCCCTCAGGGTCCGATTTTGTGGGTGGGGCCCCTCAGGGTCCAATTTGTTGGGTGGGGCCACTCTGGGTCTGATTTGGTGGGCGGGGCCACCCTGGGTCCGATTTGGTGGGCGGGGCCACTCTGGGTCCAATTTGGATGCCAGGGTGGCTCAGCCTCCTTTTTGTAGGCCAGGGTCTATCAGCCTCCGATTTGGAGCCTTGGGTCACTCAGCTTTCGATTTGGCGTGCCGGCCCTTTAAGACTCATTTTGGTGCGCCGGCTCTTTAAGAATCACTTTGGCGCGTCGGCCCTTTAAGAGCCAGGGTGGCTCACTGGGCTTCTAAATCCACTTTGGCGCACATTCTCTCTCAGGGGCATACGTCATGTGATGAAGCTAGATTTGCCTTTGTGCTGTGGGTTTTGCTTTAAGAGCTGATATTATGTGGCAGAAGCTCTGTCTTGGAGAGGTCATGTGACGTTCGTAGGCGTTGGCATAGTAACTGGGTCTGCCTGCGCATATCAATGAGCTCAACTGCCATTTCAATCGCCTCAGGGCACGTTTTGCCATTTCCCCATTCAAAAGCATTGAGACAATGCATTCCAATGACGGGAAAAAAAATTTTCAAACGCAAATTGCGCAAAAACTACAAATCCGATCGACACGAAAAATACTTAGCACACCTCTCGTGGACGCTGGCTTCGAAACGACACCTCAACAGAGTCTGTGCGTGTAGCGGTTCGAACCGTATTAATTGCGGAAATCAACTTAATAATAATAACTAGATGTGTATTTCCTGAAGGAAGTACAGATAGTGGTTTGAAATGGTGCCCGGGCTGCCCCTTTAAGATAGACTTGCATGCTGCCCCTGCAAGACTTTCAAGTCAGGATCCGTTTTAACTGGGTGCCTCTCAGGGGCCACTTTGGCCTCAGGGTCTGATTTGGTGGGTGGGGCCCCTCAGGATCCGATTTGGTGGGCGGGGCCCCTCAGGGCTTGAATTGGTGGCCGGGATCCCTCAGGGTCTGATTTTGTGGGTGTGGCCCCTCAGGGTCTGATTTTGTGGGTGGGGCCCCTCAGGGTCCAATTTTGTGGCCGGAGCCCCTCAAGGTCCTATTTTGTGACCGGGGCCCCTCAGGGTCCGATTTTGTGACCGGGGCCCCTCAGGGTCCGATTTTGTGACCGGGGCCCCTCAGGGTCCGATTTTGTGGCCTGGACCCCTCAGGGTCCGATTTTGTGGTTGAGGCCCCTCAGGGTCCGATTTGGTGGGCGGGGCCCCTCAGGGTCCGATTTGGTGGGCGGGGCCACACTGGGTCTGATTTGGTGGGTGGGGCCACTCTGGGTCTGATTTGGTGTGCGGGGCCGCTCTGAGTCCGATTTTGTGGGCGTAGCCCCTCAGGGTCTGGTTTGGTGGGTGGGGCCACTCTGGGTCTGATTTGGTGGGTAGGGCCCCTCGGGGTCCGATTTGGTGGGCGGGGCACCTCAGGGTCCGATTTGGTGGGCGGGGCCACTCTGGGTCTGATTTGGTGGGCGGGGCCACTATGGGTCTGATTTGGTGGGCGGGGCCACTCTGGGTCCGATTTGGTGGACGGGGCACCTCAGGGTCCGATTTGGTGGGCGGGGCACCTCAGGGTCCGATTTGGAGGCCAGGGTGGTTCAGTCTCCGTTTTGTAGGCCAGGGTCGATCAGCCTCCGATTTGTAGGCCAGGGTCAATCAGCCTCCGATTTGGAGCCTGGGGTCACTCAGCTTTCGATTTGGTGCGCCGGCCCTTTAAGAATCACTTAGGCGCGTCGGCCGTTTAAGAGCCAGTTTGGCGCACTGGGCTTCTAAATCCACTTTGGCGCACATTTTCTCTCAGGGGCATGCGTTATGTGATGAAGCTAGATTTGCATTTGTGCTGTGGGTTTCGCTTTAAGAGCTGATATCTGCCAGAAGCTCTGTCTTGGAGGGGTCATGAAAAGTTTGTAGGCGTTGGCATAGTAACTGGGTGTGCCTGCGCATATCAATGAGCTTAACTGCTATTTGAATCGCCTCACGACTGCCCCATGTTTTCCCTATGGCAAAATTTTCCATTTGAAATGCATTGAGACAGTGCATTCCAATGACAGGAAAATGTTTTTTCAAGCGCAAATTGCACAAAAACTATAAATCTGATCGACACAAAAAATACTTAGCACACCTCTCATGAACGCTGGCTTCGAAACGACACCTCAACGGAGTCTGTGCGTGTAGCGGTTCGGGCTGCATTAATTGCGGAAATCAACTGAATAGTAATAATAATACTAGATGTGTATTTCCTGAAGGAAGTACAGATAGTGGTTTGAAATGGTGCCCGGGCTGCCCCTTTAACAGAGACTTGCCTGCTGCATCTGCAAGACTTTCAACTCAGTATCCGTTTTAACTGTGGGTGCCTCTCAGGGGTCACTTTGGCCTGTGGGGCCCCTCAGGGTCTGATTTGGTGGGCAGGGCCCCTCAGGGTCTGATTTGGTGGGCAGGGCCCCTCAGGGTCCGATTTGGGTAGCGGGGCCCCTCAGGGCCCGATTCGGTGGGCGGGACCCCTCAGGGTCCAATTTGGTGGGCGGGGCCCCTTAAGGTCCAATTTGGTGGGCGGGGGGGTCCCTCAGGGTCTGATTTTGTGGTTGGGGCCCCTCAGGGTCCGATTTTGTGGGTGGGGCCCCTCAGGGTCCGATTTTGTGGCCTGGGCCCCTCAGGGTCCGATTTTGTGGCCAGGGCCCCTCAGGGTCCGATTTTGTGGGTGGTGCCCCTCAGGGTCCGATTTGGTGGGCGGGGCCACTCTGGGTCCGATTTGGAGGCCAGGGTGGCTCAGCCTCCTTTTTGTAGGCCAGGGGTAGATCAGCCTCCGATTTGGAGCCTGGGGTCACTCAGCTTTCGATTTGGCGCCCAGGCCCTTTAAGACTCATTTTGGTGCGCCGGCCCTTTAAGAATCACTTAGGCGTGTTGGCCCTTTAAGAGCTAGTTTGGCTCACTGGGCTTCTAAATCCACTTTGTCGCACATTCTCTCTCAAGGGCATGCATCATGTGATGAAGCTAGATTTGAATGTGTGCTTTGAGTTTCTCTTTAAGAGCTTATATTATCTGCCAGAAACTGTGTCCTGGGGGCGTCATGTGACGTTCGTAGGCGTTGGCATAGTAACTGCGTCTGCCTGTGCATATCAATGAGCCATTTGAATCGCCTCAGGGCAAGTTTTACCTTCCCATTGAAAAGCATTGAGACAGTGCATTCCAATGACGGGAAAAAAAAATTCAAACGCAAATTGCGCAAAAACTACAAATCCGATCGACACGAAAAATACTTAGCACACCTCTTGTGGACGCTGGCTTTGAAACGACACCTCAACGGAGTCTGTGCTTGTAGCGGTTCGGGCCGCATTAATTGCGGAAATCAACTGAATAATAAGAATAAGTTAGCAGCATTTGGATTACAACATTAATACTAGATGTGTATTTCCTGAAGGAAGTACAGATAGTGGTTTGAAATGGTGCCCGGGCTGCCCCTTTAAGAGAGACTTGACTGCTGCCCCTGCAAGACTTTCAACTCAGGATACGATTTAACTGTGGGTGCCTCTCAGGGGCTACTTTGGCCTCATGGCCTGATTTTGTGGGTGGGGCCCCTCAGGGCCTGATTTTGTGGGTGGGGCCCCTCAGGGTTCGATTTTTTTGGGTGGGGCCTCTCAGGGTCCGATTTTGTGGCCGGGGCCACTCAGGGTCCGATTTAGTGGCCGGGGCCCCTCAGGGTCCAATTTGGTGGCCGGGGCCCCTCAGGGTCTGATTTGGTGGGTGGGGCCCCTCAAGGTCCGATTTTGTGGCTGGGGCCCCTCAGGGTCCGATTTTGTGGCCGGGGCCAATCAGGATCCGATTTTTGTGGCCGGAACCCCTCAGGGTCCAATTTTGCAGGTGGGGCCCTTCAGGGTCCGATTTTGTGGCCGGGGCCCGTCAGGGTCCGATTTTGTGGGTGGGACCTCTCAGGGTCCGATTTGGTGGGCGGGGCCCCTCAGGGTCCAATTTGGTGGGCAGGTCCCCTCAGGGTCCGATTTTGTGGGTTGGGCCCCTCAGGGTCCGATTTTGTGGCCAGGGCCCCTCAGGGTCCGATTTTGTGTCAGGGGCCCCTCAGAGTCAGATTTTGTGGTTGGGTCCCCTCAGGGTCCGATTTTGTGGTTGGGGACCCTCAGGGTCCGATTTTGTGGCCGCAGCCCCTCAGGGTCTGATTTTGTGGCCACGGCCCCTCAGGGTCTGATTTTGTGGCAGGGGCCCCTCTGGGTCCGATTTTGTGGGTGGGGCCCCTCTGGGTCCAATTTGGTGGGCGGGACCACTCTGGGTCCAATTTGGTGGGCGGGGTCTCTCAGGGTCTGATTTTGTGGTTGGGTCCCCTCAGGGTCCGATTTTGTGGTTGGGGCCCCTCAGGGTCCGATTTTGTGGCCGGGGCCTATCAGGATCCAATTTTGTGACTGGGGCCCATCAGGGTCCGATTTTGTGGCCGCGGCCCCTCAGGGTCTGATTTTGTGGCAGGGGCCCCTCTGGGTCTGATTTTGTGGGCGGAGCCCCTCTGGGTCCAATTTGGTGGGCGGGACCACTCTGGGTCCAATTTGGTGGGCGGGGCCTCTCAGGGTCCGATTTGGTGGGCGGGGCCTCTCAGGGTCCGATTTAGTGGGCGGGGCCCCACAGGGTCCGATTTGGTGGGCGGGGCCACTCTGGGTAAGATTTGGAGGCTGGGGTCGCTCAGCCTCCAATTTGGAGGCCGGGGTCGTTGAGCTTCCGATTTGGAGGCCGAGGTCAAAAAGCCTCTGATTTGGAGGCCGGGGTCGATGAGACTCCGATTTGGAGGCCGGGGTGGCTCAGCCTCCGATTTGGAGGCCGGGGTGGCTCAGCCTCCGATTTGGAGGCCGGGGTGGCTCAGCCTCCGATTTGGAGGCCGGGGTGGATCAGCCTCCGATTTGAGGCCGGGGTGGATCAGCCTCCGATTTGGAGGCCGGGGTGGATCAGCCTCCGATTTGGAGGCCGGGGTCGATCAGCCTCCGATTTGGAGGCCGGGGTCGATCAGCCTCCGATTTGGAGGCCGGGGTCGCTCAGCCTCCGATTTGGAGGCCGGGGTGGATCAGCCTCCGATTTGGAGGCCGGGGTGGATCAGCCTCCGATTTGGAGGCCGGGGTGGATCAGCCTCCGATTTGGAGGCCGGGGTGGATCAGCCTCCGATTTGGAGGCCGGGGTCGATCAGCCTCCGATTTGGAGGCCGGGGTCGATCAGCCTCCGATTTGGAGGCCGGGGTCGCTCAGCCTCCGATTTGGAGGCCGGGGTGGATCAGCCTCCGATTTGGAGGCCGGGGTGGATCAGCCTCCGATTTGGAGGCCGGGGTGGATCAGCCTCCGATTTGGAGGCCGGGGTGGATCAGCCTCCGATTTGGAGGCCGGGGTGGATCAGCCTCCGATTTGGAGGCCGGGGTGGATCAGCCTCCGATTTGGAGGCCGGGGTGGATCAGCCTCCGATTTGGAGGCCGGGGTCGCTCAGCCTCCGATTTGGAGGCCGGGGTGGCTCAGCCTCCGATTTGGAGGCCGGGGTGGATCAGCCTCCGATTTGGAGGCCGGGGTGGATCAGCCTCCGATTTGGAGGCCGGGGTGGATCAGCCTCCGATTTGGAGGCCGGGGTGGATCAGCCTCCGATTTGGAGGCCGGGGTCGATTAGCCTCCGATTTGGAGGCCAGGGTGGCTCAGCCTCCTATTTGGAGGCCGGGGTGGCTCAGCCTCCGATTTGGAGGCCGGGGTCGATCAGCCTCCTATTTGGAGGCCGGGGTCGATCAGCCTCTGATTTGGAGGCCGGGGTCGATCGGCCTCCGATTTGGAGGCCGGGGTCGATCAGCCTCCGATTTGGAGGCCGGGGTGGCTCAGCCTCCTATTTGGAGGCCGGGGTGGCTCAGCCTCCGATTTGGAGGCCGGGGTGGCTCAGCCTCCGATTTGGAGGCCGGGGTGGCTCAGCCTCCGATTTGGAGGCCTGGGTCGATCAGCCTCCGATTTGGAGGCCGGGGTGGATCAGCCTCCGATTTGGAGGCCGGGGTGGATTAGCCTCCGATTTGGAGGCCGGGGTGGATCAGCCTCCGATTTGGAGGCCGGGGTGGCTCAGCCTCCGATTTGGAGGCCGGGGTGGCTCAGCCTCCTATTTGGAGGCTGGGGTGGCTCAGCCTCTGATTTGGAGGCCTGGGTCGATCAGCCTCCGATTTGGAGGCCGGGGTGGCTTAGCCTCCGATTTGGAGGCCGGGGTGGCTCAGCCTCTGATTTGGAGGCCTGGGTCGATCAGCCTCCGATTTGGAGGCCGGGGTGGATCAGGCTCTGATTTGGAGGCCGGGGTGGATCAGCCTCCGATTTGGAGGCCGGGGTGGCTCATTGTCCGATTTGGAGGCCGGGGTGGCTCAGTCTCCGATTTGGTGTGTCGGCCCTTTAAGACTCATTTGGGTGCGCTGGCCCTTTAACAATCACTTTGGCGCGTTGGCCCTTTAAGAGCTAGTTTGGCTGACTGGGCTTCTTTTAAATCCACTTTGGCGCACACATTCTCTCTCAGGGGCATGTGTCATGTGATGAAGCTAGATTTGCATTTGTGCTGTGGGTTTCGCTTTAAGAGCTGATATTATGTGGCAGAGGCTCTGTGCTGGGGTTCAAGTGAAGTTCGTAGGCGTTGGCATAGTAACTGGGTCTGCCTGCGCATATCAATGAGCTCAACTGTCATTTCAATCGCCTCAGGGCATGTTTTGCCATTACCCATTGAAAAGCATTGGAGACAGTGCATTCCAATGACGGGAAAAAAAATTTTCAAACGCAAATTGCGCAGAAACTACAAATCCGATCGACACGAAAAATACTTAGCACACCTCTCATGGACGCTGGGTTTGAAACGACACCTCAACGGAGTCTGTGCGTGTAGCGGTTCGGGCCGCATTAATTGCGGAAATCAACTTAATAATAAGAAGAAGAACTAGATGTGTATTTCCTGAAGGAAGTACAGATAGTGGTTTGAAATGGTGCCCGGTCTGCCCCTTTAAGAGAGACTTGCCTGCTGCCCCTGCAAGACTTTCAACTCAGGATCCGTTTTAAATGTGGGTGCCTCTCAGGGGCCACTTTGGCCTCAGGGTCTGATTTGGTGGGTGGGGCCCCTCAGGATCCGATTCGGTGGCCTGGGCTCCTCAGGATTTGAATTAGTTGCCGGGATTCCTCAGGGTCCAATTTTGTGGGTGTGGCCCCTCAGGGTCGGATTTTGTGGGTGTTTGCCCCTCAGGGTCCGATTTTGTGGGTGGGTCCCCTCAGGGTCCGATTTTATGGGTGGGGACCATCAGGGTCTGATTTTGTGGGTGGGGCCCCTCATGGTCTGATTTTGTGGGTGGGGCCCCTCAGGGTATGATTTTGTGTCCGGGGCCCCTCAGGGTCCGATTTTATGGCCGGGGCCCCTCAGGGTCTGATTTTATGGCCGGGGCCCCTCAGGGTCTGATTTTGCGGGTGGGGCCTCTCAGGGTCCGATTTTGTGGGTGGGGCCCCTCAGGGTCCGATTTTGTGGCTGGGGCCCCTCAGGGTCTGATTTTGTGGGTGAGGCCCCTCAGGGTCCGATTTTGTGGCCGGGGCCCCTCAGGGTCTGATTTTGTGACTGGGGCCCATCAGGGTCTGATTTTGTGGCTGAGGCCCCTCAGGGTCTGATTTTGTTGGGGCCCCTCAGGGTCTGATTTTGTTGGGGCCCCTCAGGGTCTGATTTTGTGGCTGGGGCCCCTCAGGGTCTGATTTTGTGGGTGGGGCCCCTCAGGGTCCGATTTTGTGGTTGGGGCCCCTCAGGGTCCGATTTTGTGGTTGGCGCCCCTCAGGGTCCGATTTTGTGGCCGGGGCCCCTCAGGGTCCGATTTTGTGACTGGGGCCCATCAGGGTCCGATTTTGTGGCTGAGGCCCCTCAGGGTCTGATTTTCTTGGGGCCCATCAGGGTCTGATTTTGTTGGGGCCCCTCAGGGTCAGATTTTGTGGGTGGGGCCCCTTAGGGTCTGATTTTGTTTGCGGAGCCCCTCTGGGTCCAATTTGGTGGGCGTGACCACTCTGGGTCCATTTTGGTGGGCGGGACCACTCTGGGTCCAATTTGGTGGGTGGGGCCACTCAGGGGCCGATTTGGTGGGCGGGGCCACTCGGGGGTCGATTTGGTGGGTGGGGCCACTCGGGGGAGGGGGGCAATTTGGTGGGTGGGGCCACTCGGGGGGCCGATTTGGTGGGTGGGGCCACTCGGGGCCCGATTTGGTGGGCGGGGCCAATTTGGTGGGTGGGGGCAATTTGGTGGGCGGGGCCACTCGGGGCGATTTGGTGGGCGGGGACACTCGGGGGCAGATTTGGTGGGCGGGGCTACTCTGGGTCTGATTTGGTGAGCGGAGCCACGCTGGGTCCGATTTGAAGGCCAGGGTCGATCAGCCTCCAATTTGGAGGCTGGGGTGGCTAAGCCTCCGATTTGGAGCCTGGGGTCACTCAGTTTTCGATTTGGCGCGCTGGCCCTTTAAGAATCACTTTGGCGCGTCGGCCGTTTTAGAGACAGGGTGGCTCACTGGGCTTCTAAATCCACTTTGGCGCACATTCTCTCTCAGGGGCATGCTTCATGTGATGAGGCTAGATTTGCATTTGTGCTGTGGGTTTCGCTTTAAGAGCTGATATTATGTGCCAGAGGCTCTGTCCTGGGGGAGTCATGTGACATTCGTAGGCGTTGGCATAGTAAATGGGTGTGCCTGCGCATATCAATGAGCTTTACTGCCATTTGAATTGCCTCAGGGCACGTTTTAAGTTGCCCATTGAAAAGCATTGAGACATGCATTCCAATGGCGGGAAAAAAAATTTTCTAACGCAAATTGCGCAAAAACTACAAATCCGATCGACACGAAAAATACTTAGCACACCTCTCGTTGACGCTGGCTTCAAAACAACACCTCAACGGAGTCTGTGCGTGTAGCGGTTCGGGCCGCATTAATTGCGGAAATCAACTGAATAAAAAGAAAAAGTTAGCAGCGTTCGGATTACAACATTAACACTAGATGTGTATTTCCTGAAGGAAGTACAGATAGTGGTTTGAAATGGTGCCTGGGCTGCCCCTTTAAGAGAGACTTGGCTGCTGCCCCTGCAAGACTTTCAACTCAGTATCCGTTTTAAATGTGGGTGCCTCTCAGGGGCCACTTTGGCCTCAGGGTCTGATTTGGTGGGTGGGGCCCCTCAGGATCCGATTCGGTGGCCTGGGCTCCTCAGGATTTGAATTAGTGGCCGGGATTCCTCAGGGTCCAATTTTGTGGGTGGGGCCCCTCAGGGTCTGATTTTGTGGGTGTGGCCTCTCAAGGTCCGATTTTGTGGGTGTGGACCCTCAGGGTCCGATTTTGTGGGTGGGTCCCCTCAGGGTCCGATTTTATGGGTGGGGCCCCTCAGGGTCCGATTTTGTGGGTGGGGCCCCTCATGGTCTGATTTTGTGGGTGGGGCCCCTCAGGGTACGATTTTGTGGCCGGGGCCCCTCAGGGTACGATTTTATGGCCGGGGCCCCTCAGGGTCTGATTTTATGGCCGGGGCCCCTCAGGGTCCAATTTTGTGGCCGGGGCCCCTCAGGGTCTGATTTTATGGCCGGGGCCCCTCAGGGTCCGATTTTGTGGCCGGGGCCCCTCATGGTTCGATTTTGTGGCGATTTTCTTGGTTGGACCCCTCAGGGTCCGATTTTGAGGGTGGGGCCCCTCAGGGTCCGATTTTGTGGGTGGGGCCCCTCAGGGTCCGATTTTGAGGGCGGGGCCCCTCAGGGTCCGATTTTGTGGGCGGGGACCCTCAGGGTCCGATTTGGTGGGCGGGGCCACTCAGGGTCCAATTTTGTGGGTGGGGCCCCTCTGGGTTCGATTTTGTGGCTGGGGTCTCTCGGTCCGATATTGTGGCCGGGGCCCCTCAGGGTCCGATTTTGTGGTTGGGGCCCCTCAGGGTCCGATTTTGTGGTTGGGGCCCCTCAGGGTCCAGTTTTGTGGTTGGGGGCCCTCAGGGTCCGATTTTGTGGCGGGGCCCCTCAGGGTCTGATTTTGTGGTTGGGGGCCCTCAGGGTCCGATTTTGTGGCCGGCGCCCCTCAGGGTCTGATTTCGTGGCTGGGTCCCCTCAGGGTCCGATTTTGTGGTTGGGGCCCCTCAGTGTCCGATTTTGTGGCCGGGGCCCCTCAGGGTCCGATTTTGTGGTTGGGGTCGCTCAGGGTCTGATTTTGTGACTGGGGCCCCTCAGGGTCTGATTTTGTGGTTGGGACCCCTCAGGGTCTGATTTTGTGGCCGGCACCCCGCAGGGTCCGATTTTGTGGCCGGGGCCCCTCAGGGTCCGATTTTGTGGCCGGGGCCCCTCAGGGTCCGATTTTGTGGCCGGGGCCCCTCAGGGTCCGATTTTGTGGCCGGGGCCTCTCAAGGTCCGATTTTGTGGCCGGGGCCCCTCAGGGTCCGATTTTGTGGCCGGGGTCTCTCAGGGTCCGATTTTGTGGTTGGGGGCCCTCACGGTCCGATTTTGAGTCCGGGGCCCCTCAGGGTCTGATTTCGTGGTTGGGACCCCTCAGGGTCCGATTTTGTGGCCGGGGCCCCTCAGGTTCCAATTTTGTGGCCGGGGCCCCTCAGGGTCCGATTTTGTGGGTGGGGCCCCTCAGGGTCCGATTTTGTGGCTGGGGCCCCTCAGGGTCCGATTTTGTTGGTTGGGCCCCTCAGGATCCGATTTTGAGGGTGGGGCCCCTCAGGGTTCGATTTTGTGGCCTGGGACCCTCAGGGTCCGATTTTGTGGTTGGGGCCCCTCAGGGTCTGATTTTGTGGCCGGGTCTACTCAGGGTCCGATTTTGAGGGTGGGGCCCCTTAGGGTCCTATTTTGTGGTTGGGGGCCCTCAGGGTCTGATTTTGTGGGTGGGGCCCTTTAGAGTCCGATTTGGTTGGCGGAGCCCCTCAGGGTCTGATTTGGTGGGCGGGGCCTCTCAGGGTCCGATTTTTGAGGGAGGGGCCCCTCAGGGTCCGATTTTGAGGGCGGGGCCCCTGAGGGTCCGATTTTGTGGCCGGGGCCCCTCAGGGTCCGATTTTGGGGTTGGGGCCCCTCAGGGTCCGATTTTGTGGTTGTGGGCGCTCAGGGTCCAATTTTGTGGGTGGGGCCCCTCTGGGTTCGATTTTGTGGCCGGGGTCTCTCAGGGTCCGATTTTGTGGCCGGGGCCCCTCAGGGTCCGATTTTGTGGGTGGGGCCCCTCAGGGTCCGATTTTGTGGGTGGGGCCTTCAGGGTCCGATTTTGTGGGTGGGGCTCCTCAGGGTCCAATTTGGTGGGCGGGGCCACTCTGGGTCTGATTTGGTGGGCGAGGCCACTCTGGGTCCGATTTCGTGGGCGGGGCCACTCTGGGTCCGATTTGGATGCCAGGGTTGCTCAGCCTCCTTTTTGTAGGCCAGGGTCTATCAGCCTCCGATTTGGAGCCTTGGGTCACTCAGCTTTCGATTTGGCGTGCCGGCCCTTTAAGACTCATTTTGGTGCGCCGGCTCTTTAAGAATCACTTTGGCGCGTCGGCCCTTTAAGAGCCAGGGTGGCTCACTGGGCTTCTAAATCCACTTTGGCGCACACATTCTCTCTCAGGGGCATGCGTCATGTGATGAAGCTAGATTTGCATTTGTGCCGTGGGTTTAGCTTTAAGAGCTGATATTATGTGGCAAAAGCTCTGTTCTGGAGATGTCATGTGACGTTCGTAGGCGTTGGCATAGTAACTGGGTCTGCCTGCGCATATCAATGAGCTCAACTGCCATTTCAATCGCCTCAGGGCACGTTTTAAGCTTCCCATTGAAAAGCATTGACACAGTGCATTCCAATGACGGGAAAAAAAATTTTCAAACGCAAATTGCGCAAAAACTACAAATCCGATCGACACGAAAAATACTTAGCACACCTCTCATGGACGCTGGCTTCGAAACAACACCTCAACGGAGTCTGTGCGTGTAGCGGTTCGGGCCGCATTAATTGCGGAAATCAACTTAATAATAATAAGAAGAATAAGTTAGCAGCGTTCGGATTACAATATAGTGGTTTTTTCAAACCACTATAACTAGATGTGTATTTCCTGAAGGAAGTACAGATAGTGGTTTGAAATGGTGCCCGGGCTGCCCCTTTAAGAGAGACCTGCCTGCTGCCCCTGCAAGACTTTCAACTCAGGATCCATTTTAACTGTGGGTGCCTCTCGGGCGACTTTGGCCTCAGGGTCCAATTTTGTGGGTGGGGCCACTGAGGGTCCGATTTTGTGGGTTGGGCCCATCAGGGTCCGATTTGGTGGGTGGGGCCCCTCTGGGTCCGGTTTGGTGGCCGGGTCCCCTCACGGTCCGATTTGGTGGTTGGGGCCCCTCAGGGTCCGATTTTGTGGCCGGGGCCCCTCAGTGTCCGATTTGGTGGTTGAGGCACCTCAGGGTACGATTTTGTGGCCAGGGCCCCTCAGGGTCCGATTTGGTGGGTGGGGCCCCTCAGGGTCCGATTTTGTGGCCGGGGTCCCTCAGGGTCCGATTTTGTGGCCGGGGCCCCTCAGGGTCCGATTTTGTGGCTGGGGCCCCTCAGGGTCCGATTTTGTGGGTGGGGCCCCTCAGGGTCCGATTTTGTGGGTGGGGCCCCTCTGGTTCCGATTTTGTGGCCGGGGCCCCTCAGGGTCCGATTTGGTGGGCGGGGCCACTCTGGGTCTGATTTTGTGGCCGGAGCCCCTCAGGGTCCGATTTGGTGAGCGGGGCCCCTTAGGGTCCGATTTGGTGGGCGGGGCCTCTCAGAGTCCGATTTGGTGGGTGGGGCCACTCTGGGTCTAATTTGGTGGGCGGGACCCTTCAGGGTCCGGTTTGGTGGGCGGGGCCCCTCAGTCCGATTTGGTGAGCGGGGCCTCTCAGGGTCCGATTTGGTGGGCGGCGCCACTCTAGGTCCGATATGGTGGGCGGGGCCCCTCAGAGTCCGATTTGGTGGGCGGGGCCCCTCAGGGTCCAATTTTGTGGTTGGGGACCCTCAGGGTCCGATATTGTGGTTGGGGCCCCTCAGGGTCCAAATTTGTTGCCGGGGCCCCTCAGGGTCTGATTTTGTGGGTGTGGCCCCTCAGGATCCGATTTTGTGGGTGGGGCCCCTCAGGGTCCGATTTTGTGGGTGGGGCCCCTCAGGGTTCGATTTTGTGGGTGGGGTCCTCAGGGTCCGATTTGGTGGGAGCCCTCAGGGTCCGATTTGGTGGGTGAGGCCCCTCAGGGTCCGATTTGGTGGGCGGGGACCCTCAGGGTCCGATTTGGTGGGCGGGGCCACTCTGGGTTCAATTTGGAGGCCTGGTTGGCTAAGCCTCTGATTTGTAGGCCAGGGTCGATCAGATTTGCATTTGTGTTTTGGGTTGCACTTTAAGAGCTGATACTATCTGGCAGAAACTCTGTCCTGGTGTGGTCATGTAAAGTTCGTAGGCGTTGGCATAGTAACTGGGTGTGCCTGCGCATATGACTGAGCTTAACTGCCACCTCACGATTGTCCCATGTTTTCCTTGTGGCAAAATTATCCCATTGAAATGCATTGAGACAATGCATTCCAATGAGAGGAAAATGTTTTTTCAAATGCAAATTCCGCAAAAACTACAAATCCGATCGACACAAAAAATACTTAGCACACCACTCGTGGACGCTGGCCTCGAAACGACGCCTCAACAGAGTCTGTGCGTGTAGCGGTTCGGGCCGCATTAATTGTGGAAATCAACTGAATAATAATAACAATACTAGATCTGTATTTCCTGAAGGAAGTACAGATAGTGGTTTGAAATGGTGCCCGGGCTGCCCCTTTAAGAGAGACTTGCCTGCTGCCCCTGCAAGACTTTCAACTCAGGATCTTTTTTAACTGTGGGTGCCTTTCAGGGGCCACTTTGGCCTGTGGGGTCCCTCAGGATCTGATTCCTTGGCCTGGGCTCCTCAGTGCTTGAATTGTTGGCGGGGATCCCTCAGGCTCCGATTTTGTGGGTGGGGCCCCTCAGGGTCCGATTTTGTGGGTGGGGCCCCTCAGGGTCCGATTTTGTGGGTGGGGCCCCTCAGGGTCTGATTTTGTGGCCGGATACCCTCAGGGTCCGATTTTGTGGGTGGGGCACCTCAGGGTCCGATTTTGTGGCCGGGGCCCCTCATTGTCCAATTTTGTGGGTGGGGCCACTCTGGATCCGATTTTGTGGGTGGGGCCACTCTGGGTCCGATTTGGTGGGCGGGTCCCCTCAGGGTCCAATTTGGCGGGCGGGGCCCCTCTGGGTCCAATTTGGTGGGCGGGGCCCCTCAGGGTCCAATTTGGTGGGCGGGGCCCCTCAGGGTCCGATTTTCTGGCCGAGGCCTCTCAGGGTCCGATTTTGTTGGGGCCCCTCAGGGTCTGATTTTGTGGCAGGGGGCCCTCAGGGTCCGATTTTGTGGGTGGGGCCCCTTAGGGTCTGATTTGGTGGGCGGGACCACTCTGGGTCCGATTTGGTGGGCGGGGCCTCTCTGGGTCCGATTTAGTGGGCGGGGCCCCACGGGGTCCGATTTGGTGGGCGGGGCCCCTCAGTGTCGTGTTTGGTGGGCAGGGCCTCTCTGGGTTTGATTTGGTGGGTGGGGCCACTCTGGGTAAGATTTGGAGGCTGGGGTCGCTCAGCCTCCGATTTGGAGGCGGGGTAGATGAACTTCCGATTTGGAGGCCGGGGTCGTCGAGCCTCCGATTTGGAGGCCGCGGTCGTCGAGCCTCCGATTTGGAGGCCGCGGTCGTCGAGCCTCCGATTTGGAGGCCGGGGTGGCTCAGCCCCCGATTTGGAGGCCGGGGTTTGCTCAGCCTCCGATTTGGACCCCAGGGTCGATCAGCTTCCGATTTGGAGGACGGTTTGGCTCAGCCTCTGATTTGGAGGCCGGAGTGACTCAGCCTCCGATTTGGAGGCCGGGGTTGCTCAGTCTCCGATTTGGAGGCCGGGGTGGCTCAGCCTCCAATTTGGAGGCCGGGGTGGCTCAGCCTCCGATTTGGAGGCCGGGGTGGCTCAGCCTCCGATTTGGAGGTCGGGGTGGCTCAGCCTCCGATTTGGAGGCCGGGGTGGCTCAGACTCCGGTTTGGAGGCCGGGGTCGATCAGCCTCCGGTTTGGAGGCCGGGGTCGATCAGCCTCCGATTTGGAGGCCGGGGTCGATCAGCCTCCGATATGGAGGCCGGGGTCGATCAGCCTCCGATTTGGAGGCCGGGTTCGATCAGCCTCCGATTTGGAGGCCGGGGTCGATCAGCCTCCGATATGGAGGCCGGGGTCGATCAGCCTCCGACTTTCAACTCAGGATCCGTTTTAACTGTATGTGCCTCTCAGGGGCCACTTTGGCCTCGGGGTCTGATTTGGTGGGTGGGGCCCCTCTGGATCTCATTCCTTGGCCTGGGCTCCTCAGGGCTTGAATTGTTGGTCAGGATCCTTCACGCTCCTATTTTGTGGGTGTGGCCCCTCAAGGTCCGATTTTGTAAGTGTGGCCCCTTAGGGTCCGATTTTGTGGGTGTGGCCCCTCAGGGTCTGATTTTGTGGGTGTGGCCCCTCAGGGTCCGATTTTGTGAGTGGGGCCCCTCAGGGTCCGATTTTGTGGCCGGGGCCCCTCAGGGTCTGATTTTGTGGCCGGATGCCCTCAGGGCCCGATTTTGTGGGTGGGGCCCCTCAGGATCCGATTTTGTGGCCGGGGCCCCTCAGGGTCCAATTTTGTGGGTGGGGCCCTTCAGGGCCCAATTTTGTGGCCGGGGCTCCTCAGGGTCCGATTTTGTGGTTGGGGCCCCTCAGGTTCCGATTTTGTGGGTGGGGCCACTCTGGGTCTGATTTGGTGGTCGGGGCCCTTCAGGGTTCGATTTTCTGGCCGGGGCCCCTCAAGGTCCGATTTTGTGGGTTGGGCCCCTCAGGGTCCGATTTTGTGGTTGGGACCCCCCAGGGTCCAATTTTGTGGCCGGGGCCCCTCAGGGTCCGATTTTGTGACTGGGGCCCATCAGGGTCCGATTTTGTGGCCGAGGCCCCTCAGGGTCTGATTTTGTTGGGGGCCCTCAGGGTCTGATTTTGTGGCCAGGGCCCCACAGGGTCCGATTTTGTGGGTGGGGCCCCTTAGGGTCTGATTTTGTGGGCGGAGCCCCTCTGGGTCCAAATTGGTTGGCGGGACCACTCTGGGTCCGTTTTGGTGGGCGGGACCACTCTAGATCCAATTTGGTGGGTGGTGCCACTCGGGGGCCGATTTGGTGGGCGAGGCCACTAGGGGGTCGATTTGGTGGGCGGGGCCACTCGGGGGCCGATTTGGTGGGTGAGGCCACTAGGGGGGCCGATTTGGTGGGCGGGGCCACTCGGGGGTCAATTTGGTGGGCGGGGCCACTCGGGGGCCGATTTGGTGGGTGGGGTCACTCGGGGCCCGATATGGTGGGGGGGCCACTCGGGGGGCCGATTTGGTGGGCGTGGCCACTCGGGGGCCGATTTGGAGGGCGTGGCCACTCGGGGGCCAATTTGGTGGACGTGGCCACTCGGGGGCCAATTTGGTGGGCGTGGCCACTCGGGGCCGATTTGGTGGGTGGGGCCCCTCAGGGTCTGATTTGGTGGGCTGGGCTATTCTGGGTCCGATTTGCTGGGCGGGGCCACTCTGGGTCTGGTTTGGTGAGCGGAGCACCTCTGGGTCCGATTTCTTGAGCGGGGCCACGCTGGGTCCGATTTGGAGGCCAGGGTCGATCAGCCTCCAATTTGGAGGCCGGGGTGGCTAAGCCTCCGATTTGGAGCCTGGGGTCACTCAGTTTTCGATTTGGCGCGCTGGCCCTTTAAGAATCACTTTGGCGCGTCGGCCGTTTTAGAGACAGGGTGGCTCACTGGGCTTCTAAATCCACTTTGGCGCACATTCTCTCTCAGGGGCATGCTTCATGTGATGAGGCTAGATTTGCATTTGTGCTGTTGGTTTTGGTTTAAGAGCTGATATCATGTGCCAGAAGCTCTGTCCTGGGGGCGTCATGTGACGTTCGTAGGCGCTGGCATAGTAAATAGGTGTGCCTGCGCATATCAATGAGCTTTACTGCCATTTGAAATGCCTCAGGGCACGTTTTAAGTTGCCCATTGAAAAGCATTGAGACATGCATTCCAATGACGGTAAAAAAAAATTTCAAACGCAAATTGCGCAAAAACTACAAATCCGATCGACACGAAAAATACTTAGCACACCTCTCGATGCTGGCTTCGAAACAACACCTCAACGGAGTCTGTGCGTGTAGTAGTTCGGGCCGCATTAATTGCGGAAATCAAGTGAATAAAAAGAAAAAGTTAGCAGCGTTCGGATTACAACATTAATACTAGATGTGTATTTCCTGAAGGAAGTACAGATAGTGGTTTGAAATGCTGCCCAGGCTGCCCCTTTAAGAGAGACTTGCCTGCTGCACCTGCAAGACTTTCAACTCAGGATCCATTCTAACTGTGGGTGCCTCTCAGGGGCCACTTTGGCCTCAGGGTCCGATTTTGTGGGTGGGGCCCTCGGGGCCCGATTTTGTGGGTGTGGCCCCTCAGGGTCCGATTTGGTGGGTGGGGCCCCTCAGGGTCCAATCTTGTGGCCGGGGCCCCTCAGGGTCCAATTTTGTGGCCGGGGCCCCTCAGGGTCCAATTTTGTGGCCGGGGCCCCTCAGGGTCCAATTTTGTGGCTGGGGCCTCTCAGGGTCCAATTTGGTGGGTGGGGCCCCTCAGGGTCCGATTTGGTGAGCGGGGCCCCTCAGGGTCCGATTTAGTGAGCGGGGCCCCTCAGGGTCTGATTTGGTGGGTGGGGCCCCTCAGAGTCCGATTTTGTGGTTGGGGCCCCTCAGGGTCCGATTTTGTGGGTAGGGCCCCTCAGGGTCCGATTTGGTGAGCGGGGCCCCTCAGGGTCCGATTTAGTGAGCGGGGCCCCTCAGGGTCTGATTTGGTGGGTGGGGCCCCTCAGAGTCCGATTTGGTAGGTGGGGCCCCTCCGGGTCCTATTTGGTGAGCGGGGCCTCTCTAGGTCTGATTTGGTAGGCGGGCCACTCTGGGTCTGATTTGGTCAGCGGGGCCCCTCAGGGTCCGATTTTGTGGCCGGGGCCCCTGAGGGTCCAATTTTGTGGGTGGGGCCCCTCAGGGTCCGATTTTGTGGGTGGGGCCCCTCAGGATCCGATTTTGTGGTTGGGGCCCCTCAGGGTTCAATTTTGTAGGTGGGGTCCCTCAGGGTCCGATATTGTGGCCGGGGCCCGTCATGGTCCGATTTTGCGGCCGGGGCCCGTCAGGGTCCGATTTTGTGGTTGGGGCCCCTCAGGGTCCGATTTTGTGGGTAGGGCCCCTCAGGGTCCGATTTTGTGGGTAGGGCCCCTCAGGGTCCGATTTTGTGAGTGGGGCCACTCAGGGTCCGATGTTGTGGCCGGATCCCCTCACGGTCTGATTTTGTGGGTGGGGCCCCTCAGGGTCCAATTTTGTGGTCGGGGCCCCTCAGGGTCCAATTTTGTGGGTGGGGCCCCTTAGGGTCCGATTTTGTGGGTTGGGCCCCTCAGGGTACAATTTGGTGGGCGGGGCCACTCTGGGTCTGATTTGGTGGGCGGGGCCACTCTGGGTCCAATTTGGTGGGCGGGGCCACTCTGGGTCCAATTTGGTGAGCTGGGCCCCTCAGGGTCTGATTTGGTGGGCGGGATCTATCAGAGTCCGATTTGGTGGGCGGGGCCCCTCAGGGTCCGATTTGGTTGGCGGGGACCCTCGGGGTCCGATTTGGTGGGCGGGATCCCTCGGGGTTCGATTTGGTGGGCGGGATCCCTCGGGGTTCGATTTGGTGGGCGGGGCCCCTCAGAGTTCAATTTGGTCAGCGGGGACCCTCAGGGTCCGATTTTGTGGTTGGGGCCTTTCAGAATCCAATTTAGTGGGCGGGGCCCCTCAGGGTCCGATTTGGTGGGCGGGGCCCCTCAGGGTCCAATTTGGTGGGCGGGGCCCCTCAGGGTCCAATTTGGTGGGCGGGGCCCCTCAGGGTCCAATTTGGCGGGCGGGGCCACTCTGGGTCTGATTTGGTGGGCGGTGCCACTTTGGGTCCGATTTGGTGGATGGGGCCCTTCAGGGTCCAATTTGGTGGGCGGGGACACTGAGTCTGATTTTGTGGGTTGGGCCCCTCAGGGTCCGATTTTGTGGCCGGGGACCCTCAGGGTCCGATTTTGTGTCCGGGGCCCCTCAGGGTACGATTTTGTAGCCGGTGCCTCTCAGGGTCCGATTTTGAGGTTGGGGCCCCTCAGGGTCTGATTTTTGGGGCCGGGGCCCCTCAGGGTCCGATTTTGCGGGTGGGGCCCCTCAGGGTTCGATTTTGCGGGTGGGGACCCTCAGGGTCTGATTTTGCGGATGGGGCCCCTCAGGGTCCAATTTTGTGGCCGGGGCCCCTTAGGGTCCGATTTTTGGCCGGGGCCCCTCAGGGACCGATTTTGAGGGTGGGGCCCCTCAGGGTCTAATTTGGTGGGCGGGGCCCCTCAGGGTCCGATTTTGTGGGTGGGGCCCCTCAGGGTCCGATTTTGTGGCTGGGGCCCCTCAGGGTCTGATTTTGTGGCTGGGGCCCCTCAGGGTCTGATTTTGTGGCTGGGGTCCCTCAGGGTCTGATTTTGTGGGTGGGGCCCCTCAGGGTCCGATTTTGTGACCGGGGCCCCTCTGGGTCTGATTTTGTGGTTGGGGCCCCTCAGGGTCCGATTTTGTGGCCGGGGTCTCTCAGGGTCCGATTTTGTGGCTGGGGCCCCTCAGGGTCTGGATTTGTGGGTGGGGCCCATCCGGGTCAGATTTTGTGGGTGGGGCCCCTCAGGGTCCGATTTTGTGGCTGGGGCCCCTCATGGTCTGATTTTGTGGCTGTGGCCCCTCAGGGTCTGATTTTGAGGGTGGGGCCCCTCAGGGTCTAATTTGGTGGGCGGGGCCCCTCAGGGTCTGATTTTGTGGGTGGGGCCCCTCAGGGTCTGATTTTGTGGGTGGGGCCCCTCAGGGTCTGATTTTGTGGCTGGGGCCCCTCAGGGTCTGATTTTGTGGCTGGGGCCCATCAGGGTCCGATTTTGTGACTGGGGTCCCTCAGGGTCTGATTTTGTGGGTGAGGCCCCTCAGGGTCCAATTTTGTGTCCGGGTCCCCTTAGGGTCTGATTTTGTGACTGAGGCCCCTCTGGGTTCGATTTTGTGGCCGGGGTCTCTCAGGGTCCGATTTTGTGGGTGGGGCCCCTCAGCGACCGATTTTGAGGGTGGGGCCCCTCAGGGTCTAATTTGGTGGGCGGGGCCCCTCAGGGTCCGATTTTGTGGGTGGGGTCCCTCATGGTCTGATTTTGTGGGTGGGGCCCCTCAGGTTCTGATTTTGTGGTTGGGGCCCCTCAGGTTCTGATTTTGTAGTTGGGGCCCCTCAGGTTCTGATTTTGTGGGTGGGGCCCCTCAGGGTCCGATTTTGTGACTGGGGCCCCTCAGGGTCTGATTTTTTATGGTTGGGGCCCCTCAGGGTCCGATTTTGTGGCCGGGGTCTCTCAGGGTCCGATTTTGTGGCCGGGTCCCCTCAGGGTCTGGATTTGTGGGTGGGGCCCCTCAGGGTCCGATTTTGTGGGTGGGGCCCCTCAGAGTCCGATTTTGTGGCTGGGGCCCCTTAGGGTCTGATTTTGTGACTGAGGCCCTCTGGGTTCGATTTTGTGGCCGGGGTCTCTCAGGGTCCGATTTTGTGGCCGGGCCCACTCAGGGTCTGATTTTGTGGGTGGGGCCCCTTAGGGTCTGATTTTGTGGGTTGAGCCCCCTGGGTCCATTTTGGTGGGCGGTGCCCCTCATGGTCCGATTTAGTGGGCGGTGCCCCTCATGGTCTGATTTGGTGGGCGGGGCCCCTCATGGTCCGATTTGGTGGGCGGGGCCCCCTGGGACCGATTTGGTGGGCGGGGCCCCTCTGGGTCCGATTTGGTGGGCGGGGCCCTTCAGGGTCCGATTTGGTGGGAGGGGCACCTCTGGGTCCGATTTGGTGGGCGGGGCCCTTCAGGGTCTGATTTGGTGGGCAGGGTCAATCTGGGTCCGATTTGGTGGGCGGGGCTCCTTGGGGTCCGATTTGGTGGGCGGGGTCAATCTGGGTCCGATTTGGTGGGCGGGGCTCCTCAGGTTCTGATTTGGTGGGCGGGGCCCCTCAGGTTCCGATTTGGTGGGCGGGGCCCCTCAGGGTCCGATTTGATGGGCGGGGCCCCTCTGGGTCCGATTTGGTGGGTGGGGCCCCTCAGGGTCCAATTTGGTGGGCGGGGCCCCTCAGGGTCCAATTTGGTGGGCGGGGCCCCTCAGGGTCCAATTTGGCGGGCGGGGCCACTCTGGGTCTGATTTGGTGGGCGGTGCCACTTTGGGTCCGATTTGGTGGATGAGGCCCTTCAGGGTCCAATTTGGTGGGCGGGGACACTGAGTCTGATTTTGTGGGTTGGGCCCCTCAGGGTCCGATTTTGTGGCCGGGGCCCCTCGGGGTCTGATTTTGTGTCCGGGGCCCCTCAGGGTCCGATTTGTAGCCGGTGCCTCTCAGGGTCCGATTTTGCTGTTGGGGCCCCTCAGGGTCCGATTTTTGGGGCCGGGGCCCCTCAGGGTCCGATTTTGCGGGTGGATCCCCTCAGAGTCCGATTTTGCGTGTGGGGACCCTCAGGGTCCGATTTTGCGGATGGGGCCCCTCAGGGTCCGATTTTGTGGCCGGGGCCCCTTAGGGTCCGATTTTTGGCCGGGGCCCCTCAGGGACCGATTTTGAGGGTGGGGCCCCTCAGGGTCTAATTTGGTGGGCGGGGCCCCTCAAGGTCCGATTTTGTGGGTGGGGCCCCTCAGGGTCCGATTTTGTGGCTGGGGCCCCTCAGGGTCCGATTCTGTGGCTGGGGCCCCTCAGGGTCTGATTTTGTGGCTGGGGTCCCTCAGGGTCTGATTTTGTGGGTGGGGCCCCTCAGGGTCCGATTTTGTGACCGGGGCCCCTCTGGGTCTGATTTTGTGGCTGGGGCCCCTCAGGGTCTGGATTTGTGGGTGGGGCCCATCCGGGTCAGATTTTGTGGGTGGGGCCCCTCAGGGTCCGATTTTGTGGCTGGGGCCCCTCATGGTCTGATTTTGTGGCTGTGGCCCCTCAGGGTCTGATTTTGAGGGTGGGGCCCCTCAGGGTCTAATTTGGTGGGCGGGGCCCCTCAGGGTCCGATTTTGTGGGTGGGGCCCCTCAGGGTCTGATTTTGTGGGTGGGGCCCCTCAGGGTCCGATTTTGTGGCTGGGGCCCCTCAGGGTCTGATTTTGTGGCTGGGGCCCATCAGGGTCCGATTTTGTGACTGGGGCCCCACAGGGTCTGATTTTTTGGGTGGGGCCCCTCAGGGTCCGATTTTGTGGCTGGGGTCCCTCAGGGTCTGATTTTGTGGGTGAGGCCCCTCAGGGTCCAATTTTTTGGCCGGGGCCCCTTAGGGTCTGATTTTGTGATTGAGGCCCCTCTGGGTTCGATTTTGTGGCCAGGGTCTCTCAGGGTCCGATTTTGTGGGTGGGGCCCCTCAGCGACCGATTTTGAGGGTGGGGCCCCTCGGGGTCTAATTTGGTGGGCGGGGCCCCTCAGGGTCCGATTTTGTGGGTGGGGTCCCTCATGGTCTGATTTTGTGGGTGGGGCCCCTCAGGTTCTGATATTGTGGTTGGGGCCCCTCAGGTTCTGATTTTGTGGCTGGGGTCCCTCAGGGTCTGATTTTGTGGGTGGGGCCCCTCAGGGTCCGATTTTGTGACTGGGGCCCCTCAGGGTCTGATTTTGTGGTTGGGGCCCTCAGGGTCCGATTTTGTGGCCGGGGTCTCTCAGGGTCCGATTTTGTGGCCGGGTCCCCTCAGGGTCTGGATTTGTGGGTGGGGCCCCTCAGGGTCCGATTTTGTGGGTGGGGCACCTCAGAGTCCGATTTTGTGGCTGGGGCCCCTCAGGGTCTGATTTTGTGGCTGGGGCCCCTCAGGGTCTGATTTTAAGGGTGGGGCCCCTCAGGGTCTAATTTGGTGGGCGGGGCCCCTCAGGGTCTGATTTTGTGGGTGGGGCCCCTCAGGGTCCGATTTCGTGACCTGGGCCCCTTAGGGTCTGATTTTGTGACTGGGGCCCCTCTAGGTTAGATTTTGTGGCCGGGGTCTCTCAGGGTCCGATTTTGTGGCCGGGCCCACTCAGGGTCCGATTTTGTGGGTGGGGCCCCTTAGGGTCTGATTTTGTGGGTTGAGCCCCCTGGGTCCATTTTGGTGGTAGGTGCCCCTCATGGTCCGATTTAGTGGGCGGTGCCCCTCATGGTCTGATTTGGTGGGCGGGGCCCCTCATGGTCCGATTTGGTGGGCGGGGCCCCCTGGGACCGATTTGGTGGGCGGGGCCCCTCTGGGTCCGATTTGGTGGGCGGGGCCCTTCAGGGTCCGATTTGGTGGGCGGGGCACCTCTGGGTCCGATTTGGTGGGCGGGTCCCTTCAGGGTCTGATTTGGTGGGCGGGGTCAATCTGGGTCCGATTTGGTGGGCGGGGTCAATCTGGGTCCGATTTTGTGGGCGGGGCTCCTCAGGTTCCGATTTGGTGGGCGGGGCCCCTCAGGTTCCGATTTTGTGGGCGGGGCCCCTCAGGTTCCGATTTGATGGGCGGGGCCCCTCTGGGTCCGATTTGGTAGGCGGGGCCACTCTGGGTCCGATTTGATCGGCGGGGCCCTTCAGGGTTCGATTTGGTGGGCGGGGTCACTCTGGGTCCGATTTGGTGGGCGGGGCTTCTCAGGGTCTGATTTGGTGGGCGGGGCTCCTCAGGGTCCGATTTGGTGGACGGGCCCTTCAGGGTCCGATTTGTTGGGCGGGGCCACTCGGAGTCTGATTTGGTGGGCGGGGCCCCTCAGGATCCGATTTGGTGGGCTGTGCTACTCTGGGTCTGATTTTTTGAGCGGGGCCACACTGGGTCCGATTTGGAGGCCAGGGTGGCTCAACCTCCGATTTGGAGGCCGGGGTCACTCAGCTTTCGATTTGGCGTGCCGGCCCTTTAAGACTCATTTCGGTGCGCTGGCCCTTTAAGAATCACTGTGGCACGTCGGCCCTTTAAGAGCCAGGGTGGCTCACTGGGTTTCTATTTCCACTTTGTTGCACATTCTATCTCAGGGGCATGTGTCATGTGATGAAGCTAGATTTGCATTTGTGCTGTGGGTTTCACTTTAAGAGCTGATATTATGTGGCAGAATCTCTGTCCTTGGGATGTCATGTGACGTTCGTAGGCGTTGGCATAGTAACTGGGCCTGCCTGCGCATATCAATGAGCTCAACTGCCATTTCAATCGCCTCAGGGCACGTTTTGCCATTACCCATTGAAAAGCATTGGAGCCAGTGCATTCCAATGACGGGAAAAAAATTTTCAAACGCAAATTGCGCAAAAACTACAAATCCGATCGACACGAAAAATACTTAGCACACCTCTCGTGGATGCTGGCTTCGAAACAACACCTCAACGGCGTCTGTGCGTGTAGCGGTTCGGGCTGTATTAATTGCGGAAATCAACTTAATAATAATAATAACTAGATGTGTATTTCCTGAAGGAAGTACAGATAGTGGTTTGAAATGGTGCCCGGGCTGCCCCTTTAAGAGAGACTTGCCTGCTGCTCCTGCAAGACTTTCAACTCAGGATCCGTTTTAACTGTGAGTGCCTCTCAGAGGCCACTTTGGCCTCAGGGTCTGATTTGGTGGGTGGGGCCCCTCAGGATCCGATTCCTTGGCCAGGGCTCCTCAGGGCTTGAATAGTTGGCGGGGATCTCTCAGGCTCCGATTTTGTGGGTGTGGCCCCTCAGGGTCCGATTTTGTGGGTGGGGCCCCTCAGGTTCCGATTTTGTGGCCGGGGCCCCTCAGGGTCCGATTTTGTGGCCGGGGCCCCTCAGGGTCCGATTTTGTGGCCGGATCCCCTCAGGGTCCGATTTTCTGGCCGTGGCCCCTCAGGGTCCGATTATGTGGGTTGGGCCCCTCAGGGTCCGATTTTGTGGCCAGGGCCCCTCAGGGTCCGATTTTGTGGCCGGGGCCCCTCAGGGTCCGATTTTGTGGCTGGGGCCCCTCAGGGTCCGATTTTGTGGTTGGGACCAATCAGGGTCTGATTTTGTGGGCGGAGACCCTCTGGGTCCGATTTGGTCGGCGGGGCCACTCTGGGTCCGATTTGGTTGGCGGGACCACTCTGGGTCCGATTTAGTGGGCGGGGCCACACAGCGTCCGATTTGGTGGGCGGGGCCCCTCAGGGTCCGGTTTGGTGGGCGGGGCCTCTCTGGGTCCGATTTGGTGGGCGGGACCACTCGGTAAGATTTGGTGGGCGGGGCCACTCTGGGTAAGATTTGGAGGCCGGGGTCGATGAGCTTCCGATTTGGAGGCCGAGGTCAAAGAGACTCCGATTTGGAGGCTGGGGTGGCTCAGCCTCCGATTTGGAGGCCGGGGTGGCTCAGCCTCCGATTTGGAGGCCGGGGTGGCTCAGCCTCCGATTTGGAGGCCGGGGTGGCTCAGCCTCCGATTTGGAGGCCGGGGTGGCTCAGCCTCCCATTTGGAGGCCGGGGTGGCTCAGCCTCCCATTTGGAGGCCAGGGTGGCTCAGCCTCCCATTTGGAGGCCGGGGTGGCTCAGCCTCCCATTTGGAGGCCGGGGTGGCTCAGCCTCCCATTTGGAGGCCGGGGTGGCTCAGCCTCCCATTTGGAGGCCGGGGTGGCTCAGCCTCCCATTTGGAGGCCGGGGTGGCTCAGCCTCCCATTTGGAGGCCGGGGTGGCTCAGCCTCCCATTTGGAGGCTGGGGTGGCTCAGCCTCCCATTTGGAGGCCGGGGTCGATCAGCCTCCCATTTGGAGGCCGGGGTCGATCAGCCTCCCATTTGGAGGCCGGGGTGGCTCAGCCTCCCATTTGGAGGCCGGGGTGGCTCAGCCTCCCATTCGGAGGCCGGGGTGGCTCAGCCTCCCATTCGGAGGCCGGGGTGGATCAGCCTCCGATTCGGAGGCCGGGGTGGATCAGCCTCCGATTTGGAGGCCGGGGTGGCTCAGCCTCCGATTTGGAGGCCGGGGTCGATCAGCCTCCGATTTGGAGGCCGGGGTCGATCAGCCTCCGATTTGGAGGCCGGGGTCGATCAGCCTCCGATTTGGAGGCCGGGGTCGATCAGCCTCCGATTTGGAGGCCGGCGTCGATCAGCCTCCGATTTGGAGGCCGGGGTGGCTCAGCCTCCCATTTGGAGGCCGGGGTGGCTCAGCCTCCCATTTGGAGGCCGGGGTGGCTCAGCCTCCGATTTGGAGGCCGGGGTCGCTCAGCATCCGATTTGAAGGCCGGGGTGGCTCAGCCTCCGATTTGGAGGCCGGGGTGGCTCAGCCTCCGATTTGGAGGCCGGGGTGGCTCAGCCTCCGATTTGAAGGCCGGGGTCAATCACCCTCCGATTTGGAGGTCGGGGTGGCTCAGCCTCCGATTTGGAGGCCGGGGCGTCGATCAGCCTCCCATTTGGAGCCTGTGGTCACTCATGTTTCGATTTGGCGTGTTGGCCCTTTAAGACTCATTTCGGTGCGCCGGCCCTTTAACAGTCACTTTTGCACTTCGGCCCTTTAAGAGCCAGTTTGGCTCACTGGGCTTCTAAATACACTTTGGCGCACATTCTCTCTCAGGGGCATGCGTCATGTGTTGAAGCTAGATTTGCATCTGTGCTGTGGGTTTCGCTTTAAGAGCTGATATTATGTGGCAGAAGCTCTGTTCTGGAGATGTCATGTGACGTTCGTAGGCATAGTAACTGGTTCTGCCTGCGCATATCAATGAGCTCAACTGCCATTTCAATCGCCTCAGGGCACGTTTTGCCATTTCCCCATTCAAATGCATTGGAGACAGTGCATTCCAATGACGGGAAAAAAAATTTTCGAACGCAAATTGCGCAAAAACTACAAATCTGATCGACACGAAAAATACTTAGCACACCTCTCATGGGCGCTGGCTTCGAAACGACACCTGAACTGAGTCTGTGCGTGTAGCGGTTCGGGCTGTATTAATTGCGGAAATCAACTTAATAATAATAATAATAAGAAGAAGAAGAATAAGTTAGCAGCGTTCGGATTACAATATAGTGGTTTTTTCAAACCACTATAATAATAAGAAGAATAAGTTAGCAACGTTCGGATTACAATATAGTGGTTTTTTCAAACCACTATAACTAGATGTGTATTTCCTGAAGGAAGTACAGATAGTGGTTTGAAATGCTGCCCAGGCTGCCCCTTTAAGAGAGACTTGCCTGCTGCACCTGCAAGACTTTCAACTCAGGATCCGTTTTAACTGTGGGTGCCTCTCAGGGGCCACTTTGGCCTCAGGGTCCGATTTTGTGGGTGGGGCCCTCGGGGCCCGATTTGGTGGGTGGGGCCCCTCAGGGTCCAATCTTGTGGCCGGGGCCCCTCAGGGTCCAATTTTGTGGGTGGGGCCCCTCTGGGTCCGATTTGGTGAGCGGGGCCCCTCTGGGTCCGATTTAGTGAGCGGGGCCCCTCAGGGTCTGATTTGGTGGATGGGGCCCCTCTGGGTCCGATTTGGTGAGCGGGGCCCCTCTGGGTCCGATTTAGTGAGCGGGGCCCCTCAGGGTCTGATTTGGTGGGTGGGGCCCCTCAGAGTCCGATTTGGTAGGTGGGGCCCCTCCGGGTCCTATTTGGTGAGCGGGGCCACTCTAGGTCTGATTTGGTAGGCGGGCCACTCTGGGTCCAATTTGGTGGGCGGGGCCCCTCAGAGTTCAATTTGGTCAGCGGGGCCCCTCAGGGTCCGATTTTGTGGTTGGGGCATTTCAGAATCCGATTTAGTGGGCGGGGCCCCTCAGGGTCCGATTTGGTGGGCAGGGCCCCTCAGGGTCCGATTTTGTGGCCGGGTCCCCTCAGGGTCTGGATTTGTGGGTGGGGCCCCTCAGGGTCAGATTTTGTGGGTGGGGCCCCTCAGGGTCAGATTTTGTGGGTGGGGCCCCTAAGGATCTGATTTTGTGGCCGGGGTCCCTCAGGGTCCGATTTTGTGGCCGGGGCCCTGAGGGTCCAATTTTGTGGGTGGGGCCCCTCAGGGTCCGATTTTGTGGGTGGGGCCCCTCAGGATCCGATTTTGTGGTTGGGGCCCCTCAGGGTTCAATTTTGTAGGTGGGGTCCCTCAGGGTCCGATTTTGTGGCCGGGGCCCATCAGGGTCCGATTTTGTGGTTGGGGCCCCTCAGGGTCCGATTTTGTGGGTAGGGCCCCTCAGGGTCCGATTTTGTGAGTGGAGCCCCCTGGGTCCATTTTGGTGGGCGGGGCCACTCTGGGTCCAATTTAGTGGGCGGTGCCCCTCATGGTCCGATTTGGTGGGCGGGGCCCCTCATGGTCCGATTTTGTGAGTGGAGCCCCCTGGGTCCATTTTGGTGGGCGGGGCCCCCTGGGTCCGATTTGGTGGGCGGGGCCCCTCTGGGTCCGATTTGGTGGGCGGGGCCCCTCTGGGTCTGATTTGGTGGGCGGGGACCCTCTGGGTCCGATTTGGTGGGCGGGGCCCTTCAGGGTCCGATTTGGTGGGCGAGGTCAATCTGGGTCCGATTTGGTGGCTGGGGCTCCTCAGGTTCCGATTTGGTGGGCGGGGCCCCTCAGGGTCCGATTTGATGGGCGGGGCCACATTGGGTCCGATTTGATGGGCGGGGCCCTTCAGGGTCCGATTTGGTGGGCGGGGTCACTCTGGGTCCGATTTGGTGGGCGGGGCTTCTCAGGGTCTGATTTGGTGGTTGGGGCTCCTCAGGGTCCGATTTGGTGGACGGGGCCCCTCAGGGTCTGATTTGGTGGTTGGGGCCCCTCAGGGTCTGATTTTGTGGCTGGGGCCCCTCAGAGTCCGATTTTGTGGCTGGGGCCCCTCAGGGTGTGATTTTGTGGGTTGGGCCCCTCAGGGTCCGATTTTGTGGCCGGGGCCCCTCAGTGTCCGATTTTGTGTCCGGGGCCCCTCAGGGTCCGATTTTGTGTCCGGGGCCCCTCAGGGTCCGATTTTGTGGATGGGGCCCCTCATGGTCCGATTTTGCAGCCGGAGCCTCTCAGGGTCCGATTTTGTGGTTGGGGCCCCTCAGGATCTGATTTTGTGGCCGGGGTCCCTCAGGGTCCGATTTTGTGGCCGGGGCCCCTGAGGGTCCAATTTTGTGGGTGGGGCCCCTCAGGGTCCGATTTTGTGGGTGGGGCCCCTCAGGGTCCGATTTTGTGGTTGGGGCCCCTCAGGGTTCAATTTTGTAGGTGGGGTCCCTCAGGGTCCAATTTTGTGGTTGGGGCCCCTCAGGGTCCGATTTTGTGGTTGGGGCCCCTCAGGGTCCGATTTTGTGGGTAGGACCCCTCAGGGTCCGATTTTGTGGGTAGGGCCCCTCAGGGTCCGATTTTGTGAGTGGGGCCACTCAGGGTCCGATGTTGTGGCCGGATCCCCTCAGGGTCCAATTTTGTGGGTGGGGCCCCTCAGGGTCCAATTTTGTGGTCGGGGCCCCTCAGGGTCCAATTTTGTGGGTGGGGCCCCTTAGGGTCCGATTTTGTGGGTTGGGCCCCTCAGGGTACAATTTGGTGGGCGGGGCCACTCTGGGTCTGATTTGGTGGGCGGGGCCACTCTGGGTCCAATTTGGTGGGCAGGGCCACTCTGGGTCCGATTTGGTGAGCTGGGCCCCTCAGGATCTGATTTGGTGGGCGGGATCTATCAGAGTCCGATTTGGTGGGCGGGGCCCCTCAGGGTCCGATTTGGTTGGCGGGGACCCTCGGGGTTCGATTTGGTGGGCGGGATCCATCGGGGTCCGATTTGGTGGGCGGGATCCCTCGGGGTTCGATTTGGTGGGCGGTATCCCTCGGGGTTCGATTTGGTGGGCGGGGACCCTCAGGGTCCGATTTTGTGGTTGGGGCCTTTCAGAATCTGATTTAGTGGGCGGGGCCCCTCAGGGTCCGATTTGGTGGGCGAGGCCCCTCAGGGTCCAATTTGGTGTGCGGGGCCCCTCAGGGTCCAATTTGGTGGGCGGGGCCCCTCAGGGTCCAATTTGGCGGGCGGGGCCACTCTGGGTCTGATTTGGTGGGCGGTGCCACTTTGGGTCCGATTTGGTGGATGGGGCCCTTCAGGGTCCAATTTGGTGGGCGGGGACACTGAGTCTGATTTTGTGGGTTGGGCCCCTCAGGGTCCGATTTTGTGGCCGGGGCCCCTCAGGGTCCGATTTTGTGGCCGGGGCCCCTCAGGGTCCGATTTTGTAGCCGGTGCCTCTCAGAGTCCGATTTTGCGGTTGGGGCCCCTCAGGGTCCGATTTTTGGGGCCGGGGCCCCTCAGGGTCCGATTTTGCAGGTGGATCCCCTCAGGGTCCGATTTTGCGGGTGGGGCCCCTCAGGGTCCGATTTTGCGGGTGGGGCCCCTCAGGGTCCGATTTTGCAAGTGGGGCCCCTCAGGGTCCGATTTTGTGGATGGGGCCCCTCAGGGTCCGATTTTGTGGCCGGGGCCCCTTAGGGTCCAATTTTGCGGGTGGGGCCCCTTAGGGTCCGATTTTTGGCCGGGGCCCCTCAGGGACCGATTTTGAGGGTGGGGCCCCTCAGGGTCTAATTTGGTGGGCGGGGCAAATCAGGGTCCGATTTTGTGGGTGAGGCCCCTCAGGGTCCGATTTTGTGGCTGGGGCCCCTCAGGGTCCGATTTTGTGGCTGGGGCCCCTCAGGGTCTGATTTTGTGGCTGGGGTCCCTCAGGGTCTGATTTTGTGGGTGGGGCCCCTCAGGGTCCGATTTTGTGACCGGGGCCCCTCTGGGTCTGATTTTGTGGTTGGGGCCCCTCAGGGTCCGATTTTGTGGACGGGGTCTCTCAGGGTCCGATTTTGTGGCTGGGGCCCCTCAGGGTCAGATTTTGTGGGTGGGGCCCCTCAGGGTCCGATTTTGTGGCTGGGGCCCCTCATGGTCTGATTTTGTGGCTGTGGCCCCACAGGGTCTGATTTTGAGGGTGGGGCTCCTCAGGGTCTAATTTGGTGGGCGGGGCCCCTCAGGGTCCGATTTTGTGGGTGGTGCCCCTCAGGGTCTGATTTTGTGGGTGGGGCCCCTCAGGGTCCGATTTTGTGGCTGGGGCCCCTCAGGGTCTGATTTTGTGGCTGGGGACAATCAGGGTCCGATTTTGTGACTGGGGCCCCACAGGGTCTGATTTTGTGGGTGTGGCCCCTCAGGGTCCGATTTTGTGGCTGGGGTCCCTCAGGGTCTGATTTTGTGGGTGAGGCCCCTCAGGGTCCAATTTTGTGGCAGGGGCCCCTTAGGGTCTGATTTTGTGACTGAGGCCCCTCTGGGTTCGATTTTGTGGCCGGGGTCTCTCAGGGTCCGATTTTGTGGGTGGGGCCCCTCAGCGACTGATTTTGAGGGTGGGGCCCCTCAGGGTCTAATTTGGTGGGCGGGGCCCCTCAGGGTCCGATTTTGTGGGTGGGGTCCCTCATGGTCTGATTTTGTGGGTGGGGCCCCTCAGGTTCTGATTTTGTGGTTGGGGCCCCTCAGGTTCTGATTTTGTGGCTGGGATCCCTCAGGGTCTGATTTTGTGGGTGGGGCCCCTCAGGGTCCGATTTTGTGATTGGGGCCCCTCAGGGCCTGATTTTGTGGTTGGGGCCCCTCAGGGTCCGATTTTGTGGCCGGGGTCTCTCAGGGTCCGATTTTGTGGCCGGGTCCCCTCAGGGTCTGGATTTGTGGGTGGGGCCCCTCAGGGTCCGATTTTGTGGCTGGGGCCCCTCAGGGTCTGATTTTGTGGCTGGGGCCCCTCAGGGTCTGATTTTAAGGGTGGGGCCCCTCAGGGTCTAATTTGGTGGGCGGGGCCCCTCAGGGTCTAATTTGGTGGGCGGGGCCCCTCAGGGTCTGATTTTGTGGATGGGGCCCCTCAGGGTCCGATTTCGTGACCTGGGCCCCTTAGGGTCTGATTTTGTGACTGGGGCCCCTCTAGGTTCGATTTTGTGGCCGGGGTCTCTCAGGGTCCGATTTTGTGGTTGGGGCCCCTCAGGGTCTGATTTTGTGGCCGGGCCCACTCAGGGTCCGATTTTGTGGGTGGGGCCCCTTAGGGTCTGATTTTGTGGGTTGAGCCCCCTGGGTCCATTTTGGTGGGCGGTGCCCCTCATGGTCCGATTTAGTGGGCGGTGCCCCTCATGGTCTGATTTGGTGGGCGGGGCCCCTCATGGTCTGATTTGGTGGGCGGGGCCCCCTGGGACCGATTTGGTGGGCGGGGCCCCTATGGGTCCAATTTGGTGGGCGGGGCCCTTCAGGGTCCGATTTGGTGGGCGGGGCACCTCTGGGTCCGATTTGGTGGGCGGGGCCCTTCATGGTCTGATTTGGTGGGCGGGGTCAATCTGGGTCCGATTTGGTGGGCGGGGCTCCTCGGGGTCCGATTTGGTGGGCGGGGTCAATCTGGGTCCGATTTGGTGGGCGGGGCTCCTCAGGTTCCGTTTTGGTGGGCGGGGCCCTCAGGTTCCGATTTGGTGGGCGGGGCCCCTCAGGGTCCGATTTGATGGGCGGGGCCCCTCTGGGTCCAATTTGGTAGGCGGGGCCACTCTGGGTCCGATTTGATCGGCGGGGCCCTTCAGGGTTCAATTTGGTGGGCGGGGTCACTCTGGGTCCAATTTGGTGGGCGGGGCTTCTCAGGGTCTGATTTGGTGGGCGGGGCTCCTCAGGGTCCGATTTGGTGGACGGGGCCCTTCAGGGTCCGATTTGGTGGGCGGGGTCACTCTGGGTCCGATTTGGTGGGCGGGGCTTCTCAGGGTCTGATTTGGTGGGCGGGGCTCCTCAGGGTCCGATTTGGTGGACGGGGCCCTTCAGGGTCCGATTTGGTGGGCGGGGCCACTCGGAGTCTGATTTGGTGGACGGGGCCCTTCAGGGTCCGATTTGGTGGGCGGGGCCACTCGGAGTCTGATTTGGTATGCGGGTCCTCTCAGGATCCGATTTGGTGGGCTGTGCTACTCTGAGTCTGATTTTTTGAGCGGGGCCACACTGGGTCCGATTTGGAGGCCAGGGTGGCTCAGCCTCCGATTTGGAGGCCGGGGTGGTTCAGCCTACGATTTGGAGGCCGGGGTGGCTCAGCCTCCGATTTGGAGGCCGGGGTCACTCAGCTTTCGATTTGGCGCGCCGGCCCTTTAAGACTCATTTCGGTGCGCTGGCCCTTTAAGAATCACTGTGGCACGTCGGCCCTTTAAGAGCCAGGGTGGCTCACTGGGTTTCTAAATCCACTTTGTCGCACATTCTATCTCAGGGGCATGTGTCATGTGATGAAGCTAGATTTGCATTTGTGCTGTGGGTTTCACTTTAAGAGCTGATATTATGTGGCAGAATCTCTGTCCTTGGGATGTCATGTGACGTTCGTAGGCGTTGGCATAGTAACTGGGTCTGCCTGCGCATATCAATGAGCTCAACTGCCATTTCAATCGCCTCAGGGCACGTTTTGCCATTTCCCATTGAAAAGCATTGGAGACAGTGCATTCCAATGACGGGAAAAAAAAATTTCAAACGCAAATTGCGCAAAAACTACAAATCCGATCGACACGAAAAATACTTAGCACACCTCTCATGGACGCTGGCTTCGAAACAACACCTCAACGGTGTCTGTGCGTGTAGCGGTTCGGGCTGTATTAATTGCGGAAATCAACTTAATAATAATAATAAGAAGCATAAGTTAGCAGCGTTCGGATTACAATATAGTGGTTTTTTCAAACCACTATAACTAGATGTGTATTTCCTGAAGGAAGTACAGATAGTGGTTTGAAATGGTGCCCGGGCTGCCCCTTTAAGAGAGACTTGCCTGCTTCCCCTGCAAGACTTTCAACTCAGGATACGATTTAACTGTGGGTGCCTCTCAGGGGCCACTTTGGCCTCAGGGTCTGATTTTGTGGGTGGGGCCCCTCAGGGCCTGATTTTGTGGGTGGGGCCCCTCAGGGTCCGATTTTGTGGGTGGGGCCCCTCAGGGTCTGATTTTGTGGCCGGGGCCACTCAGGGTCCGATTTGGTGGCCGGGGCCCCTCAGGGTCCGATTTGGTGGCCGGGGCCCCTCAGGGTCTGATTTGGTGGGTGGGGCCCCTCAAGGTCCGATCTTGTGGCTGGGGCCCCTCAGGGTCCGATTTTGCGGCCGGGGCCACTCAGGATCCAATTTTTGTGGCCGAAACCCCTCAGGGTCCAATTTTGTGGGTGGGGCCCCTCAGAGTCCGATTTTGTGGCCGGGGCCCGTCAGGGTCCGATTTTGTGGGTGGGGCCCCTCTGGGTCCAATTTGGTGGGCGGGACCACTCTGGGTCCAATTTGGTGGGCGGGGCCTCTCAGGGTCCGATTTTGTGGTTGGGTCCCCTCAGGGTCCGATTTTGTGGTTGGGGCCCCTCAGGGTCCGATTTTGTGGTTGGGGCCCCTCAGGGTCCGATTTTGTGGCCGGGGCCTATCAGGGTCCAATTTTGTGACTTGGGCCCATCAGGGTCCGATTTTGTGGCCGTGGCCCCTCAGGGTCTGATTTTGTGGCAGGGGCCCCTCTGGGTCTGATTTTGTGGGCGGAGCCCCACTGGGTCCAATTTGGTGGGCGGGACCACTCTGGGTCCAATTTGGTGGGCGGGACCACTCTGGGTCCAATTTGGTGGGCGGGGCCTCTCAGGGTCCGATTTGGTGGGCGGGGCCCCACAGGGTCCGATTTGGTGGGTGGGGCCCCTCAGGGTCCGATTTGGTGGGCAGGGCCTCTCTGGGTCTGATTTGGTGGGTGGGGCCACTCTGGGTAAGATTTGGAGGCTGGGGTCGCTCAGCCTCCAATTTGGAGGGCGGGGTCGTTGAGCTTCTGATTTGGAGGCTGAGGTCAAAGAGCCTCCGATTTGGAGGCAGGGGTCGATGAGCTTCCGATTTGGAAGCCGGGGTCGATGAGCCTCCGATTTGGAGGCCGGGGTGGCTCAGCCTCCGATTTGGAGGCCGGGGTGGCTCAGCCTCCGATTTGGAGGCCGCGGTCGCTCAGCCTCCGATTTGGAGGCCGGGGTCGCTCA
Organism: Dendrobates tinctorius; assembly: GCF_039654945.1. Lineage (NCBI taxonomy): Eukaryota > Metazoa > Chordata > Amphibia > Anura > Dendrobatidae > Dendrobates > Dendrobates tinctorius. Next base: position 30,731,861 of record NW_027361703.1, on the reverse strand, counting down.
GCCTCCGATTTGGAGGCCGGGGTGGCTCAGCCTCCGATTTGGAGGCCGGGGTGGCTCAGCCTCCGATTTGGAGGCCGGGGTGGCTCAGCCTCCGATTTGGAGGCCGGGGTGGCTCAGCCTCCGATTTGGAGGCCGGGGTGGCTCAGCCTCCGATTTGGAGGCCGGGGTCGCTCAGCCTCCGATTTGTAGGCCGGGGTCGCATTTGGAGGCCGGGGTGGATCAGCCTTCGATTTGGAGACCGGGGTGGATCAGCCTCCGATTTGGAGGCCGGGGTGGATCAGCCTCCGATTTGGAGGCCGGGGTGGATCAGCCTCCGATTTGGAGGCCGGGGTGGCTCAGCCTCCGATTTGGAGGCCCGGGGTCGCTCAGCCTCCGATTTGGAGGCCGGGGTGGCTCAGCCTCCGATTTGGAGGCCGGGGTGGCTCAGCCTCCGATTTGGAGGCCGGGGTGGCTCAGTCTCCGATTTGGTGTGTCGGCCCTTTAAGACTCATTTGAGTGCGCTGGCCCTTTAACAATCACTTTGGCGCGTTGGCCCTTTAAGAGCTAGTTTGGCTCACTGGGCTTCTTTTAAATCCACTTTGGCGCACACATTCTCTCTCAGGGGCATGTGTTATGTGATGAAACTAGATTTGCATTTGTGCTGTGGGTTTCGCTTTAAGAGCTGATATTATGTGGCAGAGGCTCTGTGCTGGGGTTCAAGTGAAGTTCGTAGGCGTTGGCATAGTAACTGGGTCTGCCTGCGCATATCAATGAGCTCAACTGTCATTTCAATCGCCTCAGGGCATGTTTTGCCATTTCCTATTGAAAAGCATTGGAGACAGTGCATTCCAATGACGGAAAAAAAATTTTCAAATGCAAATTGCGCAAAAACTACAAATCCGATCGACACGAAAAATACTTAGCACACCTCTCATGGACGCTGGCTTCGAAACGACACCTCAACGGAGTCTGTGCGTGTAGCGGTTCGGGCCGCATTAATTGCGGAAATCAACTTAATAATAATAATAAGAAGAAGAATAAGTTAGCAGCGTTCGGATTACAATATAGTGGTTTTTTCAAACCACTATAATAATAATAATAAGAAGAAGTTAGCAGCGTTCAGATTACAATATAGTGGTTTTTTCAAACCACTATAAGTTAGCAGCGTTCGGATTACAATATAGTGGTTTTTTCAAACCACTATAATTACTGCTTAAGACTGGTAAACAGACATTGTTCCACTGTCAATCTGGGAAACTGTCCATTAAAATGAATCCATTGCACTCTCAAGAAGGAAAGATGCAAATATATTTTTTATGCTGTGCAAACACATGAGAAATATGGCATAAGATCAAACATAAAGGCGGAAAAGTGACCCGGGTCTTTGTTGTAGCGTCGCAGAGTTCTGTGAGTAGGATACAAGGAGTATGACAAGCACTACCAGCACTATTGCAGAGGCTGAATTCAAGTAGTACAGCAAAAGGATATGGCAAGTGCTACCAACCTACACAATAGCACCGGTAGCGCTTGCCATAGTATTTCTATCCTACTCACTGGACTCAGTAACTGTTTTTCTGCCTTCATGTTTTATCTCACGCCATATTTATTGTGTCTTTGCATAACAGAATATAAATCTTTGCAACTTTCCTTCTTGAGAGTACCATGGAATGCTTTTCCTGGATTTATTGGGATGGTTTCCCACTCAACCAGCAGCCCCAATTACCCCCGAGTGCTGACTAATATTTTCTATCCAATTGAGAAACTGTGATGCTTTTTCTTTTTCATATAATCTATTTTCCCCAAAGTTTCTATTAACATTTTAATTACATTTATAGTTTTTTTGGGGACTACAATATTGAGGGTCTGTTCTTAGGGTACGTCATCAATATCATACGAGAGGAGCACCACAGTTCCTTGTGCTTTTCAGTAGCCGCAGTCAGGTACTGTAATGCTGCTCCACCGGTGTGGAAATACCATCCTGGAATAGGTCATCAAGATAAAACTATGAAAAAAAAATCCTTTATTTGCCATTAATTGTGATTGACAGCAGTGAAATATCCAATAAAAAGTAAACCTCCATGTAAGTTAGAATCCAGCAAGACTATGAGCCATGGTGCTTGGAGAATAGGTAAATCAAAGCATACAACTCCTACTCATAAATCACTATGGAAAATAAATGTAACAGAACATTCTCAGCCTCTCTTTTCAGTAAATAGAAGCCAGAGAGAGAAAAAGCAAATTGTACAATAGTAGGTTTAGTTCTCTCTGAGCTACATTATATCCAGATAACAAAGGTGTGTGCAGAGGAGTCAATATTCATCGAAAACCATGATATTTTCATATTCTCTACAGTCACAACACAATATGTTACTATATCACGTGATTGGAAAATAAAGGCCTAAATAACATTCACAGTTGCCAACCTGACTATTTTTCTGGAGTACATACAAAAAAAAAATCACACATAGCATCTATTAGCTGCTGAGGACCAGATTAATTAAAATAAGTGATAAAGATTATAAGTAAAATAAGTCTGCAGTAAAAATACTGATATGAACAAACTAGCGACAATTACTGTGAACTGTAAAATCAGGACAATTACAATAATCTGAACAACAATCTCCAGCTACAAAAACATGGTTCAAACATTTTTTCTCCACCGACACGGGAAAAATGTCTTCTATTTTTAATAGATTGGCACAGAATTTCGGTGGGTGGTTAGTAACCACTGATCAGAACACTGGCAGACACAGACCGAAAAGGGCCCCTGGGCAAGAACAATGTATGAGCCATTTCTAGTCCAATAGCTGAGCCTAATGCACAATTCCAATGGAGGTGGAAATGGTCCCCATACCACTTGAGTTCCTGTATCGCAGCACAGGTTGCACCAAAAGTATGTCTGCCCCTGGCTCTGAAGGCAAAAGTGCTCACCTCCTGTCTGTGCATGCACGTGGAGCCAAACACATATAAAATTATAAGTGCTTGGGTGTGTACGCGGTGCTGTGCGCATGCTCAGCAGGTGAGCGCTTCTGAACTGCGTACTTTTGAGTAGTCTATTAAGTGGGTCTTAAGAATGGACTACAAGATATAAAATAATGCACCAAAATTTTAGAAACTGCATGTCAAATATATATTTTTTAAATTATATATGCTACCTAACATGATCTGCAGATCGGTGGGGTTGCTAAAACTGCCTTTGAGCTCTCACAAAGCCACTCTCAACCATGCAGCTCCTTGAACCGCTGACTGAGTGTGCACATACAGTAGTATATGGGCTCAATAGAAAGCCAATGAGCCTATACACTAAGTGATGTATGGGCTCATATACCTTCTACCAAGCAGGTACACTGCTATGTGAGGTTGCTCAGGCAGAAGTCAAAGCATCCTATGTAGTGAATTAAAAAAAAAAATTGGTACGAGTAGTCACTACATAGGCATTGTGTGCATAGATTTTAACAAAGAAACCCAAAGGAAAGACTTGCAGCAGCATCATGACAAGCTATCGACTTTATAGCATTACATTCACACTTATTACAGACCAATTTATTTGTAGCAGGAACTCTGATCGGCAGAAAATAATGCGAAAAAAGCAGCTTACACTGTACAAAGGCCATACAAAAAACTAGGGAAGAACACATATTGAGAAAAAAAACACCACTGCCTAAAAAAAAGGATTCACAAGGGAGACAAAGTTCTAGACAAAAAACAACATCTGTAATGTGCTTTATAATTCAATATTGAATAATAACTATTATCTAAAAAACAGCAATAAAAACACAAGGTGTGAAACCACTCCAGTGGGATCTTTGACTTAAATAATGAGGTCTGAGATTATAAGGCTTGGCAGCGCTCACAATAATTTATGATGTGCTAAAATTCAGCATAGAATTGGAGACGACTGTCACCTGTACTTTATAAAAAGCTTGTCAATTCTGATACCTTGTCCTGGAACTAGAAGCAAACACTGAACTGAGCAGATCAACAAAGCTCTATTTAACCCCTTAGTGACAGAGCCAGTTTGCAGCTTAATGACCAGGCCAATTTTTACAATTCTGACCACTGTCACTTTATGAAGTTATAACTCTGGAACGCTTTAATGAATCCTGCTGATTCTGAGCTTGTTTTTTTATGACTTATGGTACTTCATGTTAGTAGTAAAATTTCTTCGATATGTCTTGTGTTTATTTATGAAAAAAACAGAAATATGGGGAAAATTTTGCCATTTTAAAACTTTAAATTTTTATGCCCTTAAATCAGAGAGACGTATCACATAAATTTCTTAATAAATAACATTTCCTACATGTCTACTTTACATCAGGACAATTTTGTAAACAAAATTTTTTGTTAGGAAGTTATAAGTGTTAAAAGTTGATCAGCGACTTCTCATTTTTTCAACAAAATTTACAAAACCATTTTTTTTAGGGACCACATCATATTTAAAGTCATTTTGAGGGGTGTACATGACAGAAAATACCCAAAAGTGACACCATTCTAAAAACTAGACCCCTCAAGGTGCTCAAAACTACATTCAAGAAGTTTATTAACCCTTTACGTGCTTCACAGGAACTAAAGCAATGTGAAAGGAAAAAATTAACATTTAAATTTTTTTTGCAAAAAATTTACTTCAGAGCCAATTTTTTTTATTTTCACAAGTGTTAAAAGAGAAAATGAACCACAAAATTTGTTGTACAATTTCTCCTGAATACGCTGATACCCAAAATGTGGGGGTAAACCACTTTTTTAGCGTACGGCAGAGCTCGCAAGGGTGGGAGCGCCGTTTGACTTTTTCAACGCAGAATTGGCTGGAATTGAGAATGTATGCCATATTGCGTTCGGAGAGCACTTGATGTCCCTAAACATTGGAAACCCCCAACAAGTGACCCCATTTTGGAAACTATACCCATTAAGGAACTTATCTAGATGTGTGGTGAGCACTTTGAACCTTCAAGTGCTTCACAGAAGTTTATAACGTAGAGCCGAGAAAATAAAAAAACTTTTTTTTTTCCACAAAAATGATATTTTCACCCCCAAATTTTTATTTTTACAAGGGTAAGAGGAGAAATCATACCACCACAGTTGTTGTGTGATTTGTCCTGAGAACGCTGATACCCCATATGTGGGGTAAACCACTGTTTGGGCGCACGGCAGAGCTCAGAAGGGAAGGAGTATCGCTTGACTTTTTCAATGCAGAATTGGCTGGAATTGAGATTGGACGCCATGTCGCTTTTGGAGAGCCCTTGGTGTACCTAAACAGTGAAAAAACCCCAGAAGTGACACTATTTTGGAAACTAGACCCCTTAAGCAACTTATCTAGATGTGTGGTGAGCACTTTGAACCCCCAAGTGCTTCACAGAAGTTTATAACGCTGAGTAGTGAAAATAAAATAATCACTTTTTTTCCTCAAAAATGATAATTTAGCCCGCTATGTTTTATTTTATCAAGGGTAACAGGAGAAATTGGACGACAAAAGTTGTTGTGCAAGTTGTCCTGAGTACGATGATACCCAATTTGTGGGGGGAACAACTGTTTGGACGCATGGGAGAGCTCGGAAGAGAAGGAGCGCCATTTTGGAATGTAGACTTTGATGGAATGGTCTGCGGGCGTCATGTTGCATTTGCAGAACCCCTGATGTGCCTAAACAGTGTAAACCCCCCACAAGTGACCCCATTTTGGAAACTAGACCCCCAAAGGAGCTTATCTAGATGTGTGGTGAGCCCTTTGAACCCCCAAGTGCTTCACAGAAGTTTATAACGCAAAGCTGTGAAAATAAAAGTCTTTTTGTTTTCCACAAAAGTGATTTTTTTAGCCCCCAATTTTTTTATTTTCCGAAGGGTAACAGGAGAAATTAGACCCCCAAAGTTGGTAAATAGTGGAAACCCCTCAATTCTTGCTCTAACCCTAATCCCAACACACCCCTAACCCTTATCCCAACCCTAATCCCTAATCCTAACCCTAATCCTAATTCGCCCTAACCCTAATTCTAACCCTAACCCTAATTCCAACCCTAACCCTAAAGGAAAAATGAAAAAAAAAATTTTCTTTATTTCATTATGTTTGCCTAACTAAGGAGGTGATAAACGGGGGGGGGGTTATTTACTATTTTTTTTATTTTGATCACTATGATAGTTTATCATAGTGATCAAAATGAGTGAATGGAATCTGCCAGCCGGCAGATTCGCGGCGGGCGCACTGCGCATGCGCCCGCCATTTTCTTCCGGATCCAAGATGGCGGCGCCCACCGGAGGACACGGGTGGGACAGAGGACCACCGGGAGGGAATCCAGGATCACCAGGAGGTACAGGGGGGGATTGGGGACCCTATTTCTCTCTCCTCTGATGTGTGATCACATCAGAGGAAAGAGAAATTAAATGCAAAATCGCGGCTTTTTTTGCGATAGCCATTATAGGGTTAATAACGGGAATCGCAAAAGCGGGGTCGGTAAAAACTGACCCAATTCATGTTCTCTGGGGTCTCGGCTGCCGGGGGGTGCTATTTACTTACTCCACAGCGCCATGAATTAACGGCGCTGTGGTTTAAGTACACTTAATTACCGCAGTTAAAAGGCGTATCGGCAGTCATTAAGGGTTTAATGTGTAGATGCCGCTGAGGGTTCTGCAAATCTGCTCCTTTCTAAAAGTTTAGCAGCTGATCTGCAGTTCTGGGCATCGGCGGCCATATATTCAATTAAACTGTGCTTTTCTACTCTATTCAATGTTTACATGGGGTTGCCTCCAGAGATGTTAACTATTTTTTAAAAAAACAAGGACCCAATTTTATAAGAACAATTACTTTATACTGATCCTTCTTTATGTTCATGTATGTTCTAAATCATAACTACTCTACATCTAATGGGAGGTACTAACGCCAGCTCAGGGGCAGAACAATGGGCACAATATAAGCTAATTTGGTCCTGGGAAGACACCACAGTTCTCATGAAGATGTCAACTGGTGCCCCAAGATTTATTTTTGGGGGTGCTACATTACCATTTGGTCTGGGGGAGTACATAATCCAAGACTGGGCTCAACATCAAAAATATTGGTCTGAGATTCACATTAGAAGAAGGTAGAGACAGCAATTCATTCCTAGATATTAACAAACAGAAAACTACTACAAATAATATCCGTATGTGGGATTGCCATCATCCGATCAGCTCGAAGAAGGGTATAGCCAAAGCACATTACCATCAGGTTAGGAGAAATTCATCCTCCCTAGCCTTCTGTGCCCATATGGCCAGAAAGCTGGGGGAAAGGCCTGCGCCTAGGGGGTTACCTCCAGGTGGTTCTAAAACAGGTTGATAAATATTCCCTGGGATATGACAGCAATTCCTTTTTAGGAACACAACTAAGGATTGAAGCACAAAAACACACTCATTTATTTTGTATTTATGACAAACAAATTGACAGGATTATGAGCATCCCAAGGTTGACCCAGATCTGACATAATCCAAGAACACCACCAGTACCCTTTAGAACAAGGAGCTCCCTTGGTAATAAATTGATGCATAGTCTTTATGAAACTCCCAATGCATTAGGCACCTGGCTGGACCGGAAGATTATGAGGACGTTTCAGTGTGTCTCATGTAAATTTTGCTGTAACATGAGACAGTCAAAATAATTTCAGAGTGTTTCCACCAAGACAAAGTATTGGCTAAGAGATTTTGGGACCTGCAAGTCAAATGAGATAGAGTATCTCTGTACATGCCTCTGTGTCCCTTAAGGGCATGTTACACTAAGCGATATCGCTAGCAATATCGCTATAACTTGTGACGTTATAGCAATATTGCTAGCGATATCGCTGTGTCTGATAGTTACCTACAACCCACTCCCCCGCTGGTTATCGCTGATCGCGCGAGAACGTCCAGGACTGTTTCTCGTCGTCAGCTTCCTGCGGCGCTTCCTGCTGTGACGACGAGCGACGCGTGGAGCCGGGCAGGAGGACGCAGGATCGCCTGGTGTGACAGGTAAGTAGCGACCCCCGTCCCCAGCGATGTCGCTAGTCAGATCTGCCTGTGTGGCAGCTCACTAGCGACCACTTAGCGATGTACCAGCGATCCTGACCGCGTCATATCGCTGGTCGGGATCGCTGGTACATCGCTAAGTGTGACAGGGCCTTTACTATGTTGGCAAAACAAAAAGGGAGGTCAAAATAGAGATAAGAGAACATCTAGGAGATATCAGACTTTGTAGAGATACCCTTATATCAAGTTAAATAAATGATGTGTGTATTGATGATACTAGTTCTCTTTTTGATGCACAAAGGCTGGCCCTCTCTGGGAAACAAGGTGGGGATTGGAATAGAAAAATTCTGCAAGCAATTTTTACTTTAAACTGAGTCAAAAGGAATTAAATTAACAACTGAGTTTTGTAAATTTTATTTGATCCCGTAACATCTTAATGTACATATACTTTCTTGAATAGCAATGTGCTACCTCTTCTTACTAATTTCTTTAACATTGCTATTTTTTTTCTTATTTTATGATATATGTGGGAGAATCTGCCTGTGGCTGTGTCGACCTTGAATAGTCACGGCTTTCTCATAATTACTCAACTTTATTCAAGTGGGTGTTTTAGTTCTACAAGCATGAGCTACGTTTTCCCGAATTAAAAGTCGGAACAGGTATCTTTTCCCACAATTATTATTTAACAAATTATCTAGACATGTGCCAGTAAGACTCCAGTTGCTATGATATGGACACTAATAATTGGCTGAGCATTTGATGATTTATATCAACACATAATGTGTTCACTGTCAAAATTCCAGTATATATGTCATAAATATGCTTATTCTTTCCATATCGCAAATGCATATGCAAGGATGCCGAAATGAAACCATTATATTTCTTGTATCTATCTTGTGGAAGTGATGTAAATATCTTTGTGGTATCCATGAAATGCACTCACCTTCGCTTCTAAAAATAAGAGTGCCTTCTTTTAACTCTTGTATTCACGGCTCTCTCCCATGTAACTCATTTTCTCTCCTTTATAGAGGAAGTCTATTTTAACTTCATTGAATATATCATGTGCGATACTTATAGCCCCAGACAAATTGACGACACACAAGTTAGTGTAGATTGAGCAAAATGTGTGCTCAAAGAGTTTTGCAATAGTCTTTCTGTGCTTTGCACTGAATCAGCACTGAGTGTTTGCCTGTGCCAATAATTGTTTTCTGCACAACTGTCTTTTGCACTGCTACACAATAAGTGAGACAGTGCAGATGCACCATTACTGCTGTCTGTATAATCATCAACACTGCTAGAAAGAAAAATGCATCTCTTGTACAGTGAAAAAACACAAAAATTGAGCTTGATTTGAGTTGGTACACATGCAGCATATAAATGCATGTTCACATGGCCAAAAAGCATACAAAACCTACAATCTTGTACGGGCCAATGAATTTGGGGCCCAACTTGGCTGACGGAATCTTTAACTTAATGTTTCGCGTGAAGAGCCAAACTTTCTCTCCAACCTGAAACATGGGACCAGGTATTCGTTTCCTGTCCGCGAAAAACTTATACCTGCCTTGAGACCTAGATATACGCCGCTGGACTTCTGCCCATGTATCTTTTAACCGCTGAACAGAGTCCTCAACCCCGGGGCACCCCGTATCCAGATGAGAAAACTCACCAAAATGAGGACTGAACCCATAGTTGATCAAGAATGGGGACATACCAGTGGATTGACTCACCCGACTATTGAAAGCAAATTCAGCCAACAGCAGTATATCACACCAGTCATTCTGTCTAGCAGAAGTCAGACATCTGAGGATCTGTTCCAGAGACTGATTAGTGCGTTCCGTCTGACCATTACTCTCAGGATGGTATGCAGATGAAAAGGACAGAGATATCCCTAATTTTTTGCAGAAAGCACGCCAAAACTTAGCCACAAACTGCACACCACGATCAGACACCACATTCAGGGGTACCCCATGCAAGCGGACCACATGCTGCACAATCTGGATAAGGTCTCAGCAGAAGGTAATGCGGACAGGGGTACAAAATGAGCCTGCTTTGAAAATCTGTCTACCACTATCCATACCACCGTATTACCCCTGGAAGAAGGAAGATTGGTAATAAAATCCATGGACAGATGGGTCCATGGTCTTTCGGGAACTTCCAAGGGCATCAGCTCCTCCGCCGGCCGGCTATGGGAGCTTTTAGAACGAGCGCAGACCCCACAACCAGAAATGAACTTCTTTATATCAGAACCAAGCAGGGTGGATTTGATTTAAATCTAACTGATTTAAATCACGATTTAAATCACTAGTCAGTAAGGCTTGATTTAAATCAGTGATTTAAATCAAAGTTTCTACCTAAACTAGTTCTTGCTACTTTAACATGCAAGTAGATGAAGATTTTTAGAATCACTTTTTATATTACTTTTTTCTCCCCAGTTTAATGGGTTAATCATTCATATTTGGACACCACTGTTCTGTTGTACTTAGGAAGGAGAAAAATAATCCTGACCTTAATAACAATTTAAATAGATTTATTCAACTGAAACAATAACAACATTACAGCATAAGTTATTTGCTTAAACAAACATCCATGTTTGTTAACTAATTTGGCTAAACAAAATATATATATATTTTAAGGAACTTAGACTGTCAGCCCAGCCGACACATGAAAAACTTAAATACTACTGTCCCTGCTGTCCTCTGTAGCTCACTTGTCGTCATCTTCATCATCATCTTCTTCTTTGTTCCTATTCATAATCTGGAAAAGAAAAACAAGCTTTCCTGCTTTATTGGGTCCCAACCGATTTCTCAATTTAGAATGAATGAGTCCAAAGGAAGAGAATATTCTTTCAATGCCTGCAGAAGAAGCTACTGCTGTTAAAAGTGAAATCATTACTTGAACAGTCTCTAAATCCAAGCGCTTAAGTGACTTTCACCAGTTTACTGGTGTGACCTTCCTTAAAATATCTTCAGCAAACATATATTCCTTGAATGGTTCCCCCTTAGCTCTGAAGTTTATTATAGTTGGCATTAAAGATGGATGATTGCTGGATACCCATGTCATAGCTAACTCCTCTTCCTCAGCACTTAGGTTTTGACCCTGATATTGGATATTGACAATATTTGCCAAAAAATGAGCTGGAGTCAGTGCTTGTCCCATTCGTTTGTTTACTGCTTGTAATTTAATTCTGTCCATGTGTAGTTCTGTTTTTAAGTGTTCACTCAGTTCCTTCCAAATTTCAACAGCATCCGCAATAAAACAGCTATTTTTCTGTATTTTGTTTAAAGCTTGAGAGATGGGTTTCAGGAAGCTCAGCATATGTTCAACATTTCTCTTAAGCCCAATGTTGAGGATTTTGGCCGTGACAGTGCCATCTATTTTATCTCGATTTTCTTCACAAAGTGTCATCAGAATAGGCCAGTTTTTGATATACTGCTCAAAACAGTCCACCACAGAGTTCCATCTAACATCTTGTGGGAGCGTTAGCTTGGTTCCACCCATCCTTTTCAGAGCTGCTGCAGCAAAATGATTATTACGGAAGTATTTAGCAATTTCAACAACATTAGCCTTTATCTCTGGAACACTTAAGTCTTTGGCTAAGAGGTGCAGCAAATGAGCACTGCAACCATATGTTATTAGCAGCTTTGTATTCCCTCCCTGCTCTTCTAAATCTCTTCTCATCTTGGATACGTTTGCAGCATTGTCAGTGACCAAACTGCATACTAGACATTTGAATTTTTGTTCACATGTCGTTATAGCTTTTACTGCCACTTCTTGTAAGTATTCTGCTGTGTGTGCATTTCCTGACGTATCAGTTGTTTGTGCAAGGAAGACTTTATCTTCTTCTGTTGTTATACAAGCACATACAATAGGATCATTGTGGACATTACTCCACCCATCAATACTTAGGTTAACAATTTTACCCTCCAGAGCTGTTGCACATTGCTCCATTTCTCTGTCATACACTTGATCCAGCAGTTTCCCTGCAACATCAGCTCTGCTGGGTGGACTGAATCCTGGTCTCAGTGACTGAACCATATTAATGAAATGTGGGTTCTCAGTCAGACGGAAAGAAGAGTTCGTTGCATAAATAAACTGGGCAATTTTTTCATCAATCAACTCTTTTTCTAATCTGCTAGTTCTTATCACAAACCTATCTATGGTGGTTCCAGGAGGTAAAGGTTTTTTCTTCCTTTTGGGTGATGGTGATATGTGGCTGTGGGTGTCTGATGATGATGCTGCTGCTGCTAATGAAACACTATCCTGGATGGATAACTCTGAAACTGTAGAACAGGATGATGGTGATCTTGGAGGTGGATAGTTTCCAGAATCCATGAATTCCCCTAAACAAAAAAAAGTCAATGCTGTTATTTTATTGTTTATACAATTTCTGCTTATTGTACACAACACATCACTGCCCCTGCCCCAAAAGGAATATTTGTTTTTCTTCATAACTGTACCAAATGACAGTAACATGCAGTAATAATAAGAAATATAATTTTTCTCACACATGACAGTTCAGTCTTTAGAAATAGGATTCAATAAAAATGTTTACCAACCTGAAGATCCTGCCTGTTCAGAAGTGTTTCTTTGGTCATCTTCATCACCGCACTTCTCATGATGTTGCCTCATTCGCGCCACCAGGCCTTGCATCTCTTTGTTACATCGTTTGCATTTTGCACGCATGCCTGCCTTACCAATAGGCGAAGGAGCTTCATTAAAATATTCCCAAACTGGGTCTCTTTTACGGCCTGCTGCCATTATAAGGAAAGAATGTAATAAACCTCAGATCATACACACAAACAGATCCAGACTTGTCTGTCTGTGGCTATGCTGCAGTATTGTGCTCAAAGTTTCACTTTCATTTTCTTGTCTGCTTGCCCTTCCTCCTCCTCACACTTAGATTCACATTCTTCTTGTGTTGTGCAGATCTATTCCACTCCAAACAATCAGAAACATATTGTCTAACTTCTTGGACTTGGCACTGAAGGGGTTGATTCTGTATTCATAGGTTGTAGAACAATAGGATTAAGGTCTTTTTCTCAACTCTGTTCATGTTGTAACATTTTTGCCGTGAAGAAGAGGCTGGGACCTCTGCGGAGTCAAATTCAGTTTTGAGAACTGCGTAAGTAAAGCGAGCGTCTGTGATTATATAGGAGAGAAACTGCCCACTAATCCTACAGAAACCTCTGGAAGAGCATGGCATTGTGAATGTTACACATATACAGCCTTTATTCTACTGAGTTAAACAACTCAGCTTTATCTCATGATGGAAGAACCTTTGGATGGTAAAATATTTTCCTCAAAAAGCAGTTTATTGAAAAAAATCCGATTTAAATCAAAAAAATCCGATTTTTTTGATTTTTTAAAAAAAAACATTGATTTTTATCCACCCTGGAACCAAGAGTAGGCCACCAGAAGATCCTAGCCACAGCCAGTCACGTGGCTGATATACCAGGGTGAGCACACAACTTGGATTCGTGGAACTCTTGCAAGAGTTTAAGGTGAAGTTGCTCTGGGACAAATAACTTGCCCCCTGGCTTGGCCGCAGGAGCCAGCGACTGGGCCCCCTCAATTTCCTGTTCCAATTCAGACAAGATCCCTGCTAACACAAGCCCAGGGTGCAGGATGGATGACGGTGGCTCAGGGGCAGACACAGGGTGAAAACTACGAGATAAGGCGTCAGCCTTGACATTCTTTGACCCTGGACGGAATGTAATAGTAAACTGGAAACGAGAAAAAAAAAGTGACCAACGGGCCTGTCTGGGCGTTAATCTTTTAGCAGACTCAATGTATGACAAATTTTTGTGATCAGTGATCACAGTAACCGGGTGACTGGCCCCCTCCAAAAAGTGCCTCCATTCCTCAAACGCCAACTTGACCGCAAGAAGCTCTCTATTGCCTACATCATAATTTCTTTCAGCAGCAGAGAACTTCCTGGAAAAGAAAGCACATGGCCTGAGGTTGGTTTGAGTGGCAGACCCTTGGGATAACACTGCCCCCTCCCCCACCTCGGAGGCATCCACCTCCACCACAAATGGTTTGGAAGGATCTGGCTGTACCAAGACAGGAGCAGACATAAAACATTTTTTCAGCGTCGCAAAGGCCTCTTTTGCGAGTGTAGGACCAATTTCTCACATCTGCACCTTTGCATGTTAGATCCGTGAGAGGTATGACCACTTGCGAAAACCCCCAGATAAATTTGCGGTAATAATTGGCGAACTCCAAGAAGCGCTGAAGACCCTTAAGATCTCGGGGTTGCACCCAATCCGCAATGGCCTGCACCTTCTTGGGGTCCATGCGAAAACCCTCACCGGATACAATTAATCCCAAAAAAGACAATTCTTGCACACAGAATACACATTTCTCCAATTTGGCATACAGATGATTTTCTCTCAGTCTTTGGAGAACAGTTCGTACATGTTCCAAATGAGAATGCTTGTCGGAGGAGTATATCAAAATATCATCTAAGTAGATAATGACAAAACAACCAATGAGATCCGAGAATACCACGTTGATGAAATTCTGAAATATGGCGGGGGCGTTGGTAAGACCAAACGGCATGACTACATTTTCAAACAGTCCCTCGGTCGTGAGGAATGCGGTTTTCCATTCACCCCCCTCTCGGACCCTTATCAAATTATATGCCCCCCGAAGATCCAGTTTAGAAAACCACTTTGCCCCTGATAGTTGGTTACACAAATCGGGAAACAACGGAAGGGGGTACGTATTCCGTACCGTAATCTGATTAAGCTCCTGAAAATCGAGACAGGGACGTAACCAGCCATCTTTTTTCTTTACATAAAAGATACCTGCCGCCACAGGTGAGACTGAAGGACGTATGTGTCCTTTGCGCAGACTTTCAGCAATGTACTCCTTCATAGTCAAGCGCTCAGGACCGGACAAATTAAATAGACGGGCTTTAGGTAATTTAGCCCCCGGGACCAGCTCAATAGCGCAGTCAAAGGGTCTATGTGGCGGTAACGTCTCGGCTTTGCTTTCGGAGAATACATGTTCGAAGTCCTTCAGGCATTCCGGAATACCTTCCAGCTCGACAGATGATACAGACAAAGATTTAACAGGTTCAACCAGCAGTGCGGATTTATCATATAACTTAAAATCATTAAACCCCCATTGGACAATCTCCCCCGTTTTCCAGTTAATAACTGGGTTATGACGTTGTAACCAGGGCATGCCCAACACCAACCCTGCAGGTAGATTGTCCAGAACAAAACAACTTAGGTTTTCCACATGAGTAGCACCCACTCTGAGTGAAAACAAGTCAGACATAAAGAGAATTCCCTCCTTAGGTGAGGGGAGAGGAGTCAATGGCCATCACCTTGATCGGAACCATGAGCCTAACTGTCCCTATCTTACAGTGTGTGACCAATTGGGAGTCAATGAGGTTAATCGATGATCCGCAGTCCACGAAGGCTGTAGAGGAAAAAGAACTACCGTCCACAAACAGTTCCACATGCAGTAACACTTTAGAAAACGAGGAAAAGGGTACCTGAGGATCTGAGTAGTCTCCCCATTGACTACCCAGACCTAGTGGTTTCCCGCCGACCGGGTTGAAGACAGGCAATCAGGACACTCCCTTTTCCAATGTCCCGTTTTACCGCAGTAAAAGCATAACTGCTTGCCCTTCCGGCGCTTCCTCTCCGTATCCTTCAGGGAGAGGGTGCCTACATCCATGAGCTCAGGGGCAGTCTCTTTTCCACTGGGGAACAATGGAGTTTCCACCTGCATCACCCCTCTGGCCCGCAGCCTGCGGTCCATCCGGATGGCCTGGGTCATGGCGTCCTCGAGAGAGTTAGGTGGGGGATGTAACGCCAAGGCATCCTGCAGCCGCTCGGACAAGCCTCTGCGAAAGAGTCCTCAGAGTGCGGCGTCGTTCCAAGAGACCTCTGTGGCCCAGCGGCGGAATTCAGTACAAAACCACTCAGCTGAGTGTTTCCCCTGACCGACGCTCATCACCATGTCCTCTGCCAATCGCACTCTGTCAGGCTCATCATAAATGTGCCCGAGGGCCTCAAAGAAAGCATTCACAGGCACTCTCTCTGGGGCAGTGGGAGGAAGGGAGAAAGCCCAAGCTTGTGGGGACCCACTTAACAGAGACATAATGACCCCAACCTTCTGACTTTCGTCCCCAGAGGACCGTGGTCTCAAACTAAAAAAAAGTTTGCACCCCTCCATGAAGACCCTGAACTCCTTTTTGTTTCCAGAAAAAAAGTCAGGCAGTTTAACAGGTGGTTCTGGGGACACCAAAACAACATCACTCGCCCCAGCCCCCAGAGACCCAGCAGCTAGAGCTCCCCGCACTGTCTCAGAAACCTGCTGCTGAGAACAAGCCAGAGATTGCTGCTCCAGAGATAAACCCTGAAACATCTGACTCAGACTTTTCAACTGGTCAGCCAGAGACTGTATGGGACCCATAACTCTCTGCATAAAAAAACCCCAAAAAACTTAATGGTCAGTTATAATGTCAGGGTCCTGACAGCGCCGGCGTGCAGCCTCCGCTAAGCAGGGACTCACCCGCACCGTAGGGACCCCTGGGGACAAGAACAGCTGGAAAATAAAGATGCACAGGACCTGAATGTAGAACTTTAGCAAGCCGGCACAGGACCTACGGTCATGTGAACGGTCATGTGACTGCAAGTGGGTGGGGCTTAGCGTCCTGCTTTCAAAGACGGTAGAAAACTCAAAGTCGGGCAAAGCGGGGGTCATGCACAGTACAGGCAAGCAAGGTACAGGAGGGATAAACAGACGGGAGGTCAGACAAAGCCAAAGGTCATACACAAGATATCAGTAAAGTACCAGGGATGAGACAGAACGGATAGTCAGGGCCAAGCAGAGATCAAAACCAAACAGATGTAGAAGGTACCAGGCAGAATCCAAAGCAAAATCCAGAGAACAGACCGAGTCGTACACAGAGAATCAAGCAACCAGAACACAGCACTAACACACTCAGGGGTCACCACACAATGCCAAGGGCGAAAGTATAACTGACGGGGGATGGGAGCTTCCTGAGGCTATAAGAAGCCTCCCCAGAACCAATGAGAGGCCACCATAATAGGTCCCAGGTGTGCAGGTGAGAGTCTGCACTGAGGTCAGAACATTAACCCCAGAAGTGCCGGTCACCCAGCACTGGTATCATGACAAAAACACTTGGGACATGGTCATATCTATCGTCTAGCACCTTTTACAACAGTCTGTAAACATTTGGGAAGTGAGGAGACCAATTGCTGGAGTTTTGGAAAAGGAACAGGTACGGACTGGGGCTGAAATTCATCCCTGGCATTTGAAATCACACAGGCCCATGCTGTCACCGTCCCCAATCACCAGGTGGGATATATTATTAATATTCCCCTGGATGGAGGAAAGGAAGATTTACTACAAAACCAATATTTCTAATGATACCTGTGACCTGCTGGGGTAAGTGTCGGAGTCAGCGACTTTGTGCTCCATCACAACCCTAAACAGTATGGGTGTCTTTAGAACACCTATTATGCTAACAACGTAGCAGACAAGTCGGCCCACGACCAGACAGGCCCTGGTGGCATTTGCCAGAATTTCCAGATGGCCAGTCCGGCTCTGGAGAGAAATTTTGCCTCAATCTTGTCTGATGTATAATTCTAGCTGCTCAATAACAGTCTTGGCTCTTTTTTTATTACATTTTGGAAGATTTCAAACCTTTTGAAAAGTTTGAATTGCAGGCAGTCCAGTTGGACAACCAAGCACATTTTCTGCAAAGCTACATCTTTATATTTTACTCAGTGTCACAAATTTTTGGGAATAGGGCTTGTATATAATTGTTAATATCATTACTGTTATAAGGGCCTTTTTTCTGGGATATCTGATGACAATGCATTTATCTCAGTAGTGTTAGATGTCTACATTGTGCTAAATGCTTTTTATCTGTGTGTGCTGTCACTTTATATGTACAAAAGAGTTATTGGTCTATTTCTTTAGGGTCTATGTATATTAGGGACAGATGAGGGGCAGCAGGGAAGTCAGTACTTTTTATATTTTTTAAAGTGTCAACTTCTAAGTGTTAGGAACGGCAGAATGCACTAAATAAAAATAATAATAAAGTGCGTTCGCTGCTCGGGGACCACCGTGCAGTAGGTGTTACAACCGCTGCTGAGTAATGGCAGATGAGCAATATGGCGATAAAATGCGCACAGGTTCAACTTCACCCGAAGTGCACAGAGCGGGCTCTGTTTACACACAGAGGCGCCGCAACAAAAACATACAAAAGGCTGAGCCTGTTAGAGTCAAGGCCTCAGGTAAATGCATACACGGTATAAGGCCACAGGAGCAGGAACTAAGACAGAGGAGCTGCGTCCGTCTAGACCTACCGTGTGTGCGGCGTCGCTACTGCGAACGCCAAGCAGGGCTGCAACTGCAGCGGGCCGCAGGACACTGCCGCTGGACGACACAGCTACAAAGCAGGCGCTATGTCGGACGCTAGCGCAGAGGTGCGGTGTGCACAGTGGCCTAAGGCTTGCCACAGACTGGCGCAGACTACAGAACTAATTCCCTAACCACATGCGTAATATCAGAGGGAAGGGGTTTCATAATAAGTCAATTACCAGAATCATACATCAGTCACCATTCACACATAGCAGCATAGTCTATACCAGCGCATGGCGGAAAGGCCATGCGCACTTTTTATAGCCGTGCGGGACCTTCCAGATCTCCGAGATGGACCAATGAGATCTGGAACAGGACCTGGACACATGACTCCCGATCTCCAATGGGAGATCATCTCGTGAGTGTGACGAGCGTCAGCTTACGTTGAGTCGTTTTCCTTTAATGAGTGGACCCTCTGGGCTGTGGCACCCACCCACCTAGGGCGAGCTGACCAAGTGAAGAGCCACCCCCTATACAGGGAGTGTCAGGGGAAAGACCAAGGGGGTGAGCCACCATGGCAGCTGGACCAGACGGCCAGCTCAGGAAAACACAGCAAGGCGAGACAAGATGTTAGTTCAAAGTAACTTCATTAAGGAACACTTCAGGGTACAACAGGTGCAAACGTAAACACAAAGAGTACATATAGCAAGATGCGTGCAAGAGCACGCTGAGGTCCAAAGCATGGTACGTGCAGATGGTAGACAGAGGCAAGAGGACATCGGACTCCGGACAGCAGGCAACGATCAACCGGAACATCAGGTTCTGTAGCTCTGAAGGTGATCGGCAGGTTCTGGACATCCGGTAAGCAAACCAGGGTTCCATGCAAGGAGACAAGAAAAAGTTAGAAACAGGATGCGTGTCAACGAACACACCCGGGTCAGGTTCACAGGACGGAGGCCTGTGCATGCCAAGGGGCATGCCAGGGACAGGTACAGGGACGGTGGCCTGCGTGTGCGAAGGGACACGCCAGGGAGAGTTACAGGCAAGACAGGGTTCAGAGCAGAGCAAAGTAAGCAAAAGACTTTGTGCAAGAGTAGCATGAAAAGGCACAGTGCGAAAACCAGCGTGTGTGCAAGGGAGCACGGAAACCACGGCTGGGGCACTGGCAGGCAGTATCGACGGTGGCATAAGCAGGCGGGCACGACTTAGAGGCGGCACAGCTGCGGCTCACACAGCCGGTAACCACTATAGCACTGGACGGCGGGCACAGCTGAGGCACACAGGCGAGCATGACCAGAGGCGGCACAGCTGAGGCACAACAGGCAGGCACAGGGTGACCAGGCGGGTGCACGAGGGCACAGAGCCACAAGGCAGGGCTAGGCAAAGGTACAGAACAGAGACGCGTGCGAAACAGCACGGCAAAGCCTAGTACAAAAAGTGCAAGGGCGTACAAAACATCAGAGACAAGGCATAGGGTAAGAGGCAGAGTCCTGCGCATGCAGAGGACATGCCAGGGGTAAAGTACAAGACGAGGCCTGCACGTGAAGAGGGACACGTCAGGGACAAGGTACAGAGCGGAGGCCTGCACGTGTAGAGAGAGACACGTCAGGGACAGGGTACAGAACATAGCATAACAAAGAAGTATAGCGAGGACAAACAAAGCACGAAGGACAACACAAGACAAAGCACGAGACAAGAGACGTAATACGAGCACGGAGCGTGTGCAGAGACGCACGACAGAGCAGAGTGCAAGGGCACAGAATAGAGGGAGCAACCCAGCAGACAAAGCCGCAATGCAGGGAAGCAACACAATACTCAGGCCCTGAGCATAGGAAGGGGCGGTCTGATATAGGGCATAGCACCTCCACTTCCGGGTCAGGACCAGGGAAGAACTTCCAGTTCAGATCCTCCAGGATCACAGGGAGCAGTCACATGATCAGGATTCCATATATGCAGGGATGATTGCAGAACCAGTGATGAAACCTAGGCAGGTCACATGATCAGAATTCCAGACATGCAGAGATGATAGCAGAGCCAGTGCTGAAACCTAGGCAGGTCACATGATCAGAGTTCCAGACATGCAGTGATGAATGCAAAACCAGCCTCTGCTGGAACATAGGAAGGACACATGATCAGGGGTTCTAGACATGACGAGACGATCACAGAAGGCACAGCAGAAACGCAAGCATCCCGCAGCTCAACAGTCATGAGGTGAGTGTGCACACTGCTCTAGGGAACATGCAGGATAGCAGACATGAGATGCGCGTGCACACCGCTCCAGGGGTCATGAGGCAAAACAGACATGGCGGACATGACAGACATGGCGAGCATGACAGTGAGCATGCCCAGAAGGAGCACGGAGGGACTTAGTCTCTGGAGCAGTCTGCTGCAAAGTAATCTCCTCTGCAGTAGAAAGACAGCAGGAGACCGCATAATATGAGGCTCTGGATTCCTGCAGAGCAGACACAGAACCTGACGACTAAGGCCGGAGTCACACTGGCGAGGAATACGGCCAAGTGAGAGGCGCTAAAAGCATGCATTAGACACGGACCAATGATTCTCTATGGGGTCCCTCGCACCAGCCGTATATTTCTCATCCGTATTCTAGGCTCCATGCCAATCGCAGCATGCTGCGATTGTCAGCGTACTACGGCCGTAGTACGCCAATGCAAGTCTATGGGTGCGCAAAAAATAAGGATTACACACGGACCACACATGTGACTTGCGAGAGATACGCACCAGGTGTCTTTTAGCAAAGCCGGCAATTCAGTGCACGATACATTAAACTCACACTGACAGGTTTAATAAAGAAATTAAAGAATAGATATATACACATAGAATACATATATATATATATATATATATATATATATATATATATATATATATATATATATGCATTCTATGAGTCTATATCTATTCTTTGGTTTGTGTAATAAAACCTGTCATAGGGCTCCATTATATGTCCATTTTGCAAGGTGACGAGAAAACCTCGCCATACGGATGCCATACGGATTACATACGGATGCTTACAAAATACACGACCACACCTTGATTACGGATGACATACGGAGCACTGTTTAGGGGTCATTCATCCGTATTACGCATGTAAAATACTGACCGTATTTTGCGTTGGTTAGTGTGACCCCGGCCTAACACTAAGATAGGGATGTCAAGCTCAAATACATTTTAATGATTAAATATTAGAATAAAATATTGAAATAATATGTTATGTAAGAGCAGTAAAAAGCTTATGGCCCAATGGACAAATTTAAATATGTACTAACAAAGGATAAAAAAATCTTGAATAATACAGATAATAAAGTATGATGCAAACAAAAGTGACCCCAAACATAGTAAGACACACACACAGTGAATTCCTCTACAGTACCCACCACACACATGGCATGACCCTTCTGTACCCCCCACCTCAATCCCCCCCGACAAAGAATGGTGACCCCATCACAGTATGATTCTCCAATTGTAATCCCCACACAGCCCTCCATACAATAGAATGGCCACAAAAAGTGCTCCACACAGTATGATGGGCCCCACATAGTCCTCCATACAGTATATCGTGGCCCTGCATTGCTTTCCATAAAGTATAATGGCCCCACATAGTGTTCCATACAGTATAATGGCCTCACATAGAGCTCTATACTGTATAATGGCCCCACATAATGCTCCATACTGTAAAATGGGCCCTACATAGTGCTCCATACCATATAATGGCCTCACATAGTGCTCCATACTATATAATGGCCCAACAGTACTTCATACAGTATAATGCCCCACACATTGCTATATACAGTTTAATGGGCCCTATATAGGGTTCCATATAGTATAATGGCCTCACATAGAGCTCCATGCAGTATAATGGCCCCACATAGTGCTCCATACATTATAATGGCCCCACATAGTGCTCCATACAGTATAATGGCCCCACATAGTGCTCCATACAGTATAATCGATCCATATAGTGCTCCATACAGTACAATAGGCCCCATATAGTGTTCCATGCAATATAATGGCCCCATATAGTGCTCCATACAGCATATTGGCCTCACTGTGCGCCATACAGTATAAAGGGCCCCACATAGTGCTCCATAGAGTATAATGGTCTCACATAGTGCCCCATACAGTATAAAAGGCCCCACATAGTGTTCCATACAGTATAATGGGCCCCATATTAAAAAAACCCTAACTTCTGCCCATTCACCTGATACTCTGGTCTCTTGATGATGTCTTCAGATTCTCTACACATCTTGGTACAGCGGGCGCATTGTAATGATGTCATTGTGCCCAGTGTGCTGAGACGTCAAACGCAAAAGGGAAATGATGGGCGAGGGATCGTCAGCTCCTTCCACATCATTTCTTTTAACTGTATCGGTATCGAGGTCTACTATGCCTGAAAGTGTGACGGCGTGTGAAATTGCGATACCGGGCAGGGTACATGACTGGCAAGGGCCAAATATGCTTGGGGGAACCGCTCGGCGTCATGGACCTTATATACTCATCATGCAATCTAGATTTGTCTCACAGGCCAGAGTCTAACATATGTGCCCTAAGACAAGGAAGGGACGTTTTAGGTTTAGAGCAGAGCAAGAAAGCCCTTTTACTCTTTTTCTTGTTTTTTTTTATGTTCTCTATCTGGATACAGGGGCTGATATACATATGGCTCTAGTTAAAGTGAAGGCCACAGGCTCTGACACATGAATATTAAGACTACTATGTTTACCTGCATGAGATGAGGGTAAATCTATTGTATACAGTATCTGTCCTTTTACTAACATTCTACTATTGGCTATTTGTACATTTTAGATATAAATGTGAATTGCTCGATTTTATTTTGAATTAATTTTTGCAGTGGATGAATGAAAAAGGAACCTGTCACCATTAAAATGCAGTCTAATCTGCAGGCATCAAGTTATTGAGCAGAAGGAATTGAGTAGATTGATATATAGTTTTGAGAAAAAGATTCAGTATAACCTGTAATTTTATCATTTAAACCTCACCTCTTCCTTGGATTTTGTGTCCAGTGGGTGGTCCTATTACGGGCTGACAGCTGTCATTGTACAAGAGTGCATACAGCACATAATTCTTCTAGCTAATTATAGCGGGAAGAAACAACGAGCATTTAGGAAAAATATGTAAACAATTTTATTGAAATATATTAAAAATATATACACAATAAGCAGAGTTTCCCACTATGCAGGCTAACACGGGGTTAATCCAAAATAAACAGTACAGATAGTTTTGAATAGCTGAAACCATATATTGTCAGCATACAAGCGTCCTAAAGTGTTCAATACTGGCATATAAAATGCAGATTTTTTTATAGTGCAAATAAGACTGATTAATACACTGACAATAGAGTATCATGCAATCTTCCAGTGCTAACAAAATATGCGGTACAAACTGGATATTACAATTAGATAAGCCTGGGGCGGCAGGCCTGGGGAATCCTTTACTATATATTAGATGTAAGTACAGCGCATAGTTCATTTACAGGCGTCACTATTTGGGTCACGGTTTAACCACTGGCAGCAGTATATAATTGTCCACCTGTAATGGGCTTATCTAATTGTAATATCCAGTTTGTACCGCATATTTTGTTAGCACTGGAAGATTGCATGATACTCTATTGTCAGTGTATTAATCAGTCTTATTTGCACTATAAAAAAATCTGCATTTTATATGCCAGTATTGAACACTTTAGGACGCTTGTATGCTGACAATATATGGTTTCAGCTATTCAAAACTATCTGTACTGTTTATTTTGGATTAACCCCGTGTTAGCCTGCATAGTGGGAAACTCTGCTTATTGTGCACATAATTTTAATATATTTCAATAAAATTGTTTACATATTTTTTCCTAAATACTCGTTGTTTCTTCCCGCTATAATTAGCTAGAAGAATTATGTGCTATTGCATTGTATCTGGAGTTAATGAGGTGATATTGTTGTATCCATAATTTTTGGGGGGAATATTTGTGATAAGAGTGCATACAGGCATAGCTAGCTGTCAGTCACTTATAGGACCGCCCACTGGACCGAAAATCCCAGAAGGAGCAGAGGACTAACTGATAAAATTACAAGTTAGACTTAATCTTTTTCTCAAAACTACGGTATATATGAATCTACCTCCTGCTGTAGAACATAGTGCCTGCAGATTGGACGGCACTATGTCATGGTGACAGGTTCCCTTTAAAGTTAAATTCTAAAGGGTTTTCGTCTACTTTATTTGGATGTCACCACTAAAACTGCAAAGAGCTGATTGATGGGAGCGCCAGGTATCGGACCCCCTCAGATCTGATATTGATGACTTATCCTAATGAAAGAATTAAAATCACTCACACATTTTATCCCTCAAATTCTAAATGTTAATTTGGAAATGGACTACTACTACTACAAATGAACAGGAAACTGAAGAATCAGTACTCACATAGAATAGAAAAAAAGCAATGTATATTACATAAAACACATATTAACATTTGCACATGGTGTTTCCTGAGGCCATTTACATAATTTCCAGGTACCAGAGTCCGGCTTCACAATACACTCAGCAGTGATGTATCAATAGTGGAATATAAATCACCAGTGTTCAGGGAGTGTGGCACCATGACAGATTAATGGAAAGGGTTGTAAAGCAGAATGACATACATGCATTAGCGATATCCAGGAGAACCTCTATTTGTTTTCCTATTTTCTTTAACATACATATGACAAGATGGTGACAGAAATATAATGGTAATATAGTATTCATGTAATATTGTTCTTATTTCAGAGATTGCAATGCCACCCAGAAAGGATATGTATTAGGAGTTACTGATATTAATATACTGAGTTTTATGATATTTGTACTCTTGTGTATAGTTTATTGTGTTTGTTGATATCTGTATAAAAATTAATCATTAAAAATGCTATATTTCATTTGCTTTTTTCAGCAGATGTGTTTTTTTTAAGTAATGTTATCAATACAAATCCTCAGAGTGTCCCAGATTGGTAATTGTTATCTCTGTTTAAGAGTAGATAATGTTTTCTTCAGAATGTGAAAAGATTCTTGGAGAAAGTGAGTATGCTACATGGGGGAAGGAGGCTACTGTTTATCCTTATGGGATAATTTGTCTATTTTCTTATACCTATACGAGTAGTTTATCAGTATGTGTCTCTCCCATATATTTTATCTGACACTTTATGGAAAACAAAAATGTGCCTAAGCACTAACAACCTGTTGTGCATGGACCCATTCTTCTTTTGCACACACTGCTCCTGCCAGAGATTCAGCTGTCCCTGCTGTCAGGATGACAGAGTGGCTGTTCTTTTCCGTCCTGCTCTGTCAAGGGGGGTGTGACTTCCAATGTCATTCTGATTGACAGCCGGCTCCCCCAGTTAGGCAGCAAGAATCCAGCTGTCAATCAGAATGACGTTGGTAGTCCTGAACTGTCAACAGAGCAGAGCAGAAAATTGGAACCTTGACAGGAGTGGTCTGTGACCACTCTGCTCCAGGGAAGAAAGACACCGAGCACAACAGTCAGGTAGATAGCAACAAGCCGCCTATAAGTGTTTAGGTACCTTTTTTTGTTTTTTATAAAGTCCTAGATAAACCCTATAAGATCAATAGCAGAAATGGCACTATGTAAACTTGATAAGATGCAAAATCAAATATTATTTTCTGCAAGCAGCTTACGGTGGTAATATGTATTAAGATTTATGATAACCTCGTAGATTACTGTAATTTATCATTATTTATTGAAGATATCTACACAAAGTGGCCCTGAGTAGAGATGAACAGATGTTTTGAAATTTGAATGTGCCAAATTCCCCCCCAAATTTGATTTGTGACGTATTAATTTGCACAAAGGATTTCACTATTGGAAAGAAAAGAGGTAAGGAATGGGGGGAAGGGGGGAGTGAAGGGAAGAGGAGAGAGTGTAGTTTAGTTTCAATAAGATCTATCTACTCTAGTTGCCCGGTGAATCTGGAGATGGAATCCAACTCTGTTGTACATTCTACCAGTTCCACTTGACTGTTCTCCACTGGGAAACGCTGATCTCCGATGAGCCAGTGGTGTACTGACCACTAATGTACAAGTGAAAAAAAGAGAAAAGAATGTAGCTCACCAGCGTGGTTATTTAGGTGTCCCATGAATGCACAGTGCAAGGAAACTGCCTGCTCACAGGTGAAACTAGAAAGAGGGAGGACGCATCTAGGATCCTGTGAGACTACAAAATGCAATCCTGCACATGTGTGAGGAATATTAAAAATGATCTCATTAATGTGCAAGGTATGAATATCTGATTTATTGACTGGCATGAAATGTAACAGCTGCTGGGCATTATGGGGAAAACCAGTAGACAAACATACATTACCTTGCTCACTTGTGCTTCATCAGTGTGGAAAACGGTTCCGGGTAACATTTTTTGCGAATCGCTAATCGAATCTCAAAGTGTTCAAATTTGCATGAAATCCCAAATTTCTGGAAATTCGACTTGATCTTGATCCTTCACAAATTGATCTGCTCATATTTAGTCCTGAGCCGTTTCTAGTAATATTTTGATCAACAGTGCTACTTAGTCATATATTTTTCCATAGCAGTTTCTTCTTTTAAGCAAAAGCACAGCTGGAATAATAAAACATGTAAAACAAAACAAGGTTTTGCTTAAAATAAAATGGAAAAATCAAAGCCTAAAATATCATGTAGCATTCCTTTCTATCCCAGTTTGAAATCATTGTTAAAATCCTCCTGTTTTTTAATTGCCGTTATATCAAATGTACTTTAGCGTGGCACAATGCCCGGAAACTGTTTCAGTAAATTACACACCAAGATGATCCAATCTTTGGATTTTCTCCAGTACAAAGGATGTGATGTATAATTAAAACCAACCAACAATTAACTCCAATCAAAGTGTAACATGATAAACAAGCACCTAAGTTCAGTAAATCTACAATGACCTGTATTACAGTATAATAGAAATTAGAAGACAATTATATGACTAAAATCACAATATTTTATGTAGATATCTCATATAAAAATAATACAAAATACATTATATCTAAAATATACCTCCTATGGTGATGTGAATTTAATATCTTACTACACCGTGTGCACCAGTGTAGCTATTAACACACAATCACATTGTGTCTTTAAAGACTTTGGGTTCCCTTGAGACCAAGACTTCCCTTCGATAGCACGCTATATCACTACTGATGAAGCACCATTGCAGCCTACAGGCTATCTATGATTTGGCAATGTGATGGTACTGAATTTAGGCAGTAGTAAGTATATTTTCTTTATTTTTTAGGCTGTAAGAACGTTTTGGTACCAGAAGCTACATTATTTATCTTCATAGGATCAAAGCTTTAGCTTCCTAATACAGAGCCTTAAACTTCTTGCTTCACTTTACACAACCATAGAAGAAAATGATACAATTTTGGCTTACGTTAAGTTCTTAGTATGTGTGAGTAAGTTAAGCCAATCATGGTATATAAATCGGCATGACGTATCCAGACAGAGAATTTTACACTCTAGATGTGTAGGAAGCACTACGTCAGACAAACTGAGCACCAATGGAAGCTAAGAATGAATAACTACATGCAGAAAGACCAATATACTGGCTGAGTTATACCTGTCAGTCTAAAACAAAAGTATAGTACACAAATTAAATATCATCATGGCGTCTGTTGTCTCACATCCATTCTTTTTGCAAGTCCAAATGACCAGACCAATCTGCAACAAATTTCGCACATAGGTAAATCAGGCACCTTGGAATGCTTTGGACCACATTTCAGTTCTCTAGGTCCAATTATTCTAAAGATATTTGAAACAAAAAATATAGAAAACGGAATACAAAAGAAAATATCAATTTAAAGTCAAACGACAGGACCAATTCTAGACTAAATATGCCAGTTAAGTAAATGAATCACTGTGGAAGGTTTTACGCCAGTTTTCGACTCTCTCAGACATACTGTTGTTGAAATAGTCATCAAAATAACAAAACACAACAGCATCCTCAACATATTCACCAAAAAACGGAACACAAGAGCAAATATTAAGTTTTGGCCAAAAGACTGGACCAATTTGACCCAAGTTTCTCACATAGGTAAATTATAGATGAATCCATACAAAGGTTTAAGATTGGGTTTCAGCTCCCTAGGACCTACCGTTCTCAAGACATTCGCCCAAAACGTAACATGAAAGCAAATATTAATTTATGGCCAAATGACTGGGCAGATCTACACCAAGTTTGGCATGGAGGAAAATCAGGCACTTCCAAAGATTTTAGAAAGTTTTTAAACAGGAGTTTACTTCTTTTTAACCTACCGTTCTCAAGATATTCACCAAAAATATAATACAACTGCAAATAATAATTTACAGCCAAACAACTTGACTACATAATATGACAAAAAATTGCCATGTAAGTAAATCAGGCACTTTAGAAGGTTTTACACCATGTTTCGGTTCTGTAGACCTACCAATATTGACATATTCATTAAAAAACAGAATTGAGCAAATATTAATTTATGTGCAAACGATTGTACAATTATTCCGCTCGCTAGTGTGTACCGTTTTCAACTTATTTGCCAAAAAACAGGACACAAATGCAAATATTAATTTACAGCAAAACAATTTGGATCAATTTGCCCCAAATTTCTACATAGGTAAATCAGGCACTTTGAAAGTTTTTACACTGGATTTCAGCTTTTTAAAACTTACCATTATTGACATATTTGCCAAAAATGAAATCCAAAAGTGTTCTAGAGATATCTGCCAAAAATCAGACCAATGTGAATAGAATTTGTCACATAGGTAAATAAAGTAATTAAGAAAAAGTTTTAAACAGGGTTTTATCTGTATCCAACCTACTGTTCTCAATACATTCACCAAAAAACAAAACACAATAGACACTCTGGACCAAATTTGGAATATTGGTAAAACAGACGCGTCTGACCATTTTGCACTGGGTTTCAGCCCTATATAGCCTACTGTTCCAGACATATTTTCAAACAAAGTAGGTATTAATTAAAGGGAACCTGTCAGGTCCTCCGCGCCCTCAGAAACACTGGCAGTTGTGTCTGCATATATAAATTCCCTGCCTATCAGTCCCTGTATTACATTACACACATAAACAGATCTTTAGAAAAAGTATTTCTAAAGTACAGTTGTGATATATAAATTAGAGCTTTGACTAGTTGATGGGGCGTTAGTGTCCTCAGACTAGTCGGCCCACTTAGTTGTTCTCACGCCCCTGTGGGTGTGATAATATAACTTACAAGCACTAGCATCATGGTTAGCACTATACTTACCTAGCACATGCGCATGACTTATTTCCCTCACTGCATTCATTCTCTGAAGCCGGGCATACACTTTACAGCTTCAGAGAGGCGCTGTTAGGGCTGGCGGAACGCACCAAATAATAAAGATGGTATTAAGGTGCGTTCGTAGCCCGGGGTCCACCATGCAGGGGTGGTAACCTGCTGCTCAGTAATGGCGGATGCTACATGGCGGTATACTATAAAAACACACGCAGGTTATCGTCACCCGGTGTGTACGGGGCGGACTCTGTTGCTTCACAGAGCCGCACTACCACTGAACATAAACGCCGGAGCCTGTTTGTGCTCACAGAGCTCGGCTAAAAGAGCGCACAGTGTATGGCCACAGAACGCTACCCCAAGGACACGGGGTTAGAGTCCCTCTAGGCCCACTGAGCGCGCGCTGTCGCTGCCACGAGCGCCGCTAAAGATGCTGGCAGTGGAGTGTGGAGCACATGCACTGAGGTGTGCTGGATCACTGGTGAGGACCAATGTCTGACTCAAACCCTGAGCTACCTACACCTAAGCCTGGGCACTAGCAGGCTAGGCTGCACAACACAAGCGTACCAAGGGTAGGGGTTTCATAATGAGTCAGTCACCAGATACATTCATGCGTGCATCCATCTCTCACACCTTATAGTCTGTAAATACAGTCTATCCTAGCGCATGGGCGAACAGCCATGCAAACCTTTTATAGCCACGGGCATCCGGGACCTTCCTGGCTTCTCGGATGGGCCAATCCGAACACGCGCAGGACCTGAGCACATGACCCTCGATCTCCAATGGGAGATCACTTCACGGGCATGCTCAGTGGCCCGACACGAGGACTTAGTCCCTGGAGAATCTCGCTGCTGAGCAGCCTGCATTGTCATAGCTGTGCCAGAGGAGTTGACCTGGGCAGAGCGCTGGGACCAACGAATCTGCTGAGCAGGCTCCACTGCGGCCGAAGAAGAATGGGAGACCGCTGGGTGCAAGGCTCTGGATTCCTGCTGTTCAGTGGCAGGAACCCAACGCCTAACAGGCGCACTTCGCATGATCGGAAGTGCAGAATACTTCCGATCCTGCCCAATGCACCTCTCTGAAGCCGGCACACATACACCCGGCTTCAGAATATGATTGTTCATATAATAGGCTTAATATTTCTGAATTACAAATGCATATGTTTTTCACTGTAAAAGTGACAGCCCTTTGACAGGGCTTGCTTAAAGGGAACATGTCAGCAGAATTGTGCACAGTAATCTGCAGACAGTATCTGGTCGGCGTCATTATACTGATTAAAGTGATACCTTGGTTGATGAAATCCATCTTGTGGTTGTTGTTTAATCTTCATTTTGAGTTTTGATTTAATGATATGCTCATGCTCCAGGGTGGGGCAATGGGTGGCATCTCCATTTTGTGCCCTGATTAGGTATTCATATAGACTGTTGAATATTATATATAGACATTGGAAAAAAAAACCTTCTGCAGACAGGCACCAGTGGTGGCAATTGCTCTGCAGGATAACCATATGTGTACTGTGTAAATAATTAATATGGTTGAGGATATCCTGATATCCCCCCCCAAAACGCGCAGCTATCGGTGTATATAGAGGTGATCCGATAGCTGCTACTGCACAGGCAGCGCCATCTTGCTAGAGAAAAAAATGCCTCCTCTAAGATGGCGCTGCCAGCACCTGCGCAGTAGCAGCTATCAGTGATTTCTAATAGCTGCTAATGTGCAGGTGCTGACGATGCCATCTTACTAGAGAAGAAAAAAAAATTGCTGATAGCTGCTACTGCGTAGGCACCGCCGGCGGCATATTAGAGGAGGACTTTTTTTCTCTAGCAAGATGGCGCCACCTGCGCAGTAGCAGCTATTGGATTACACTATATACACCAATATTCCTTTTTCAAATGGAGTCTATTTTTTTAAATATCCTGATAACCTCAACCATAATAATTATATACACAGTACAAATGCGATTAAGCTGGTGCCTGCCTGCAGGTTTTTTTTTTCAATATATACATATAATATTCATTGTGTTAACTAGAGGGCAGGTCACTGAGGGATCAGTGACCTGTCAGTAGTCTGCATTATGAAAAGCTAATCAGAACACCACATAAAGACTCACCCACATGCCGCCTCAGAAAACGAGGATATATATATATATATATATATATATATACACATACATACACCGTATATATATATATATATATCATTAAAAACGTCAGCTCGGCATGCAAAAAATAAGCCCCCACCCAACCCGAGATCACGAAAAATGGAGACGCTATGTGTATCGGAAAATGGCCCCATTTTTTTTTTTTTTACAAAGTCTGGATTTTTTTTCACTACTTAGATAAAAAGAACCTAGACATGTTTGGTGTCTATGAACTCGTAATGACCTGGAGAATCATAATTTCAGGTCAGTTTTAGCATTTAGTGAACATGGTGGAAAAAAAAAAAAGGAGTGTTGGATTACACTTTTTTTTGCAATTTCACCGCACTTGGATTTGTTTACCCATTTTCGAGTACAAAGAAGAAGGGGAGCAAAAAATGAAAATGCAAAAACTAAAAACATATCTGGTTGTTAAGAGGTTAATCAGTATAACAGCGCCGACCAGATACTGTCTGTAGGTTACTGTGTACAATCCTGCTGACAGGTTCCCTTTAATATGCTTTCATATATGACATGCCTAGAAGCCATTGTTAGGCCTGTGGCACGGATAGTAAACAACCCATCGAAATCTCATAACTGCAATAGGTTGACAGAGAAGAGTCCCAGTAAATTCCTAAAAACCTAAATGGGTGAAAATTAATCATTGCAAATCATAGGATTAGGCTGAAATGTTGGTCAGAATATAACATTTTTTGATTCGAAAGTACCATTTTGTTGTCAAATGTCTTTAACACACATTTTTTCCAGTGTGAATCATTACAAGGTTTGCTATATTAAAGTACTTCAACTTTTAATAGATTCTTTTCTGTGGTTGGGAATAATACATATGAAATTTTGTGAACAATTTTGGTATTGGTGTATGAGAAGAACATAGCTGAAGTAGAGCAGATGCTCAAAACCAAAAGCATGGATTACAGTACTAAAATAAGTTATCAAACTGAGGTTATTCATTTTGGAAATAATACATCTCAGGGGTGATCTACTCAAAATGTACAAACATATGAATAGACAGTACAGAGATCTTTCTATTGATCTTTATCACATCTAGGCTTGTAACCATGACAAGTGGATATCTTTTATGTCTGTGAAAAGATCATCACAGATGGTTACTATCAACTACAAGAGCAGTGATACTTTGGAAATCTCTAGCACAACATGTTGCAATGCTTGATTCACCAAACAAGTAGTGCCTGGATGCCTTTATTGAAACATACGTATAGTACAGGGTGATTCAAAAAGCATGGTGCAAAGTTATAGCCTCCGTATTCATAACTGAGAGAACAGAACATAAATTAACATAAAAAACAATATATATCCAAGTTTTATCTGTACACTACAAATGTTCACAGTGATTTCCATTAGTGACACGGCAGATATCTAGGTGGTAGTCCAGTTCTGTCCAGACATATGCCAGCATATCCTTGGATATGGACTCCATTGTTTCAGTAATGCATTTTTTCAGGTTGATTCACCAATATTGTGGTGGCCTACACAATAACAAGATCTACCATACTGCTACTTCTTTGTGTGGTGTTATATCAAGCACTTAGTATATTTTTCCCCTCCTAGACAAAGGACCTAAACTATCCAAGAAAATGCATCCCTGAAACACTGGAGTCCATATCCGAGCACTCAACTGGATGAAACTGGAAGACCACCTAGACATCTTCCGTGTCACCAACAGAAACCACAACATTGAACTTTAGTAGTGTGAATATATAAAATTTGGATAGATAGTGTATCTCTTCTTGTTACTAAATTTGTCGTGTTCTCTTGGTTATGAAAACCAAGGCTAATCTTCTGCACCATTCTTTTTGAATCACCTGTATTACAAGGTATGGGTAGTAAATTTTTGGAGATGTGATGTTGATACAGGCATTTATGCTGATTGCCATATTTGGTGCTGAGAAGAAATTTTTCTCTTAATATGAGGCAATTGGCATGTGCTTTTTATTTTCCCCTCCTAGATCAACACAGTAAGCTATTGATTCAACTTGATGGACTTGTGTCTTTTTTTACCTTGTCCTTTAACTAGCATAATATCTGTGGAATATATGGGGCTATATAACGAATAAAAGGCATAATATAAAAACATATACAGTTCTCTAAATCTTGACGAGGGCTCCAACCTGACCTCTTACTTTTGGTAACCAGTTCGGACGCACAATCGGCTTCTTTATCAGGTCAAACAGGTAATTTAAAACTCATGTAAGAGATATATTTTAGATATAGATATGTTTTTGTAGTAACCTGTTTGCTTATTATCGGCAAACAAAAAGAAAAATATTCATTTACGAGCGATCACTGTCTGTTCTCAGTGTGGTTATCAAATCACTTGTATGGGGATGAAAGTCAATTCCCTTCTAGAGCTTGTTTCAAAATTTAAACCATCACTCACAGAAATCTTCATTGTAATGACAAACATAGCTGAAAATACAGAATGACTCAGTGTGGTTTAACTTTTACGATCAAAACAAATTAGACTTCCTGCACAGGGACACATATACGTTACAATAACACTGACATTTTAATCAGTTTTACATGGGATTGTTTACTCCTAAATAAGCTTGTTGGAGTTCAATTTGTATATTTTATTTTTCACATCATTTTTGAAGAAAAGTTTCCGTGTTTTTTTTTTCATGCTCAGTGGAAGAAGCAATTTATTGTATTCATATTTTTCAAAGACAAACTCCATTTCAAGGAGCTACACTAGAGACACAAGTGTAAATATCTCTTATGGCCTATTTTACAAGATAGTATGTAGAAAATTCCCTTGAATGAACACATACATTAGCTAGTGCATCTGTTTTCCCAGATGTCTTTGAGCACAATCATTACATCATTAGGCAGAAGGTCAGTTTATATTCTTTCCTTCATGAGCTGGTTAGTTTTGGGCTTGTGACGTGGGGTACATGTCTCCACATGGTTTGAAATACTGCAGTAACAGGTACAAGATAAGTAGAGCAAAATCCTCATTCAAAGTATTTCACAGGATACACATATTTTAGCTACGGACCAATCATGACAAATTGAGGTGACCTTTGGTAAGAAATATACTCAAATGAGAACCTTTTGTGAGGAATGCAGACATCTCAATTACCTCCCCTCCCAAGTTGAGTAAGATCCGGTTACATAGAATGAAAAAAGGTCCTTCAAACTGAATTTTTCTCCACCAGTAATACATTCTCTATCGTTAGAGAATTTATAACCCAAAATGTCATTTGTTGTATGAAAAGCGTCCAACCCTTTCTTAAATTCTGTTATAGTAACTGCCATTACTACCTCTTACAGATCAGAGCGAACCCTAAAAAGAAAACTCCTGTGATGATGTGAAGAAGGTTAGGACTAGGCTTTGCTAATTACTTCTATGAACAGCATTATGTTCCATATAAAAACAGGAAAAGGTGAAAACTCCTACTACCCAGGATGTCCTTCCATATTTCAATATTACACTGACAAGTGTATTTATGCTATATACATTTTATTATGCTTGCCTTTCAATATTTATTGAAAAATGTGATTTAATCTATCTCCAAAATACACTAAAATGCAAAATCAAAAATCAATGTAGTAATATTTCATCTAGGCCTTCAGTTTGTGTTATTTTTAGCTCTTTCCAAATCGCAGATAGCATCTACCCTCCTGTTCCTGTCCTAAATGTGTAGGCGTTCTGTTGCTGTTTTAAGCCCCTGCATCTGCTGCCTGCAGAGCTACAGTAAGGGCGGCAGTGTGAAAGCTGTGGTCACGATTGCTGAGACTCGTACAGTTCTACAGCACATTAGTAGTATGTGAAAAATAAATCCTAGTGTCTAAAAAGAGGACATACTGATAAAAAAATAAAACTAATCTTGAATAATTTTGCCCGGTTAACAACACTGATTTCAGACACTATGAAAGAAGATATAATGTGACTGTGGCATCACAAAATCAGCATTAACATGAGGGTCCTTGGATCCCCTGCTAATAAATGACTTCATAAGTGACATTTGCAGACGCCTGCACAGATGGCATGCAGTGGCCTGCTACTGAGTAGGTAGTGCATTATTCAAATGAATGGCTGCCCTTGGAATACAGAATGGACCTGTTAGGGGCAGTCTATTATGACTCCGAGAGTGGGCATGAAAAGTGGTCAAACTGACAAGAAAACTACTTCAAATGAATGTATTCTTTGGTAAAAGGATATTCCCA
This sequence comes from Dendrobates tinctorius, assembly GCF_039654945.1. Taxonomy (NCBI): domain Eukaryota; kingdom Metazoa; phylum Chordata; class Amphibia; order Anura; family Dendrobatidae; genus Dendrobates; species Dendrobates tinctorius. The sequence continues at coordinate 30,695,913 of NW_027361703.1, read as the reverse complement.
TCTCAGACAGTTGTAGCATATTCACTGTTTGGGCCATAAATGTCTGATAGATGCAAGTCTCTACAGGGCAATTTTCAGAACGCCTATATAATTGAATAGGGAGAGCAGTTCATTGGGTGGGGTGCACCCCTAGCAGACATTTGTGTCATATTCTGTACATTAGTTTAACATTCTGATCAGACTGTAAGAAGCCCACTGCCATGCCAAGGCGAACCTCTCGGGGGGTTGTAATTATTATCGACTTAAAGGAGCAGTGTTGTACGCTAACCACCGCCGCAGTGACCATGTACAAGCAGGGCGTGTGGCCTGTTGCCTCACAATACCCATGCTGCAAAACAGAGTTCCCGTAACTCCAGACAGCCCACCAGCACAGAACCATAGCAACAATGTTAGCAGTACCACCACCAAATGAAAGGAGCCTTGAAACTCACCTTCTGTAAGTTCTCAAATAAGAGCAAAAATAGGCTCGACCCCTTTTCAGTCTCCTAATAGTTTTGGTGTCTATTTTTTTTACAGAATTTTAATTAGCTTTCTCCTAAATTTTTTTAGGAGCTCAGAAAGTATTAATAGTATTGCATGAAGCATCCAGGAGTCAAAAAATAGCTGGAAGGAAAAATGTATGAACAGGTGTTTGAAGTCTGTTAACTTAATACCACATATGTGTCTGGTTGCCAATAGAAATATATAATTGGAAATTCTGTTCTATTTCCATAATCCTATTTTCTCACCTTCTTTTATGGCTCAGTTTCTGCAGAAATGCCAGAAGTGAAACAGAAAGAAATGCTAATAATGCACTTTTTGCAACTCAGAACAGAAGATTGCTATACATATAGAGAAGAGAGAACTTTGTTGTAAAATGCTATTAAAATGCTATTAGATTTTATGACTGTTGACTAGCTGCGATATGCACTTTAGGGTGCAGGGCAATTTACCGTTCAGTGAAGGCATAAAAAATGCACTACCTGAACATAACCTTAAGTTCCTTTTCCAGTGATTAGGAAAGAAATTGGTCATTTATTATAAGATCATAAAACATAGGTGCTCATGCACACTGGCACGTTGCCTATATGACTCCTTTCGAATGCCGCATGCCTTCTGTCACTGTCAACCATGTTCTGTTGAAGTCCTTGTGTATGGTAATATTCCTCCACAGAGAATGCCTCATAGAGCATATCATCATTTTTATGTAGTATTCATGTGGAATCTGATAGAAAAATACTCTGTAGGTAATATGGAGGCAAAATGAAGCCCCATACACCTTTCCGGCAGCCCTTTTGCTCATATACAATGAATCTATATTTGCCCTTGTACAAATTGAGTTTTTAAGTACAATTTGAAGAGGACGAGTTTCAATATCAAGTAAAAAATGTGAATATACCCTTAGAAGCCCTGATGCTTTCACATTTTCATAGCGTAAAAGTAGCCAAAGGTATTATGTGACATATCCATAGATTTCTACAAGCCCAACATATGCTAAGTGTCTTTTTGGCGTACGTCTGACAGGTAAACATCTGGATACATTCTTTGTGTCGTATGGAATAGCCTCAGCTTTTATTCTATTCAATGCAACAAAACAAAATGAAAACCCATATGGGACAGTACAAGTTTTTCAAAGCAAAAGTGAATGAAAAACAGTATACAATTATATGTCAGCATTGCTTCTAGGAGAGAACCGATGTGGGTTCATATCTTGGACCAAAATTGCTGTCAAGAGATTTTCATTGTTATAAATTTAAGACAGTATAATGTTCCCATTCACGCTTCTCAATGAGTTGTTGCAAATGACAAACATTTGACAAGAGTAGGCCATATATCTGTATGTAGTGTAGTTTACATACCCTGGCAGAATTTTTGCTTTCTTAGCCTTTTTTCAGAGAATGTGAATGATAACACCAAAACTTTTTCTCCACTCATGGTAAGTGGTTGGATGAAGCCATTTATTGTCAAACTACTGTGTTTTCTCTTTTTAAATCATAATGACAACCCAAAACATCCAAAAGACCCTGATGAAAAGTTCACATAACTTGATGATTTTGGCCTGATAACATGCACAGAAGTTGACACAAATAGGTTTGAATGGCTACTAAAGGTAACATCCTCACCTGTGACCTGTTTGCTTGTAATCAGTGGGCACGCACAAAAGCTGAGTGAGTTTCTGGGATCCAGACACACTCATGCATCTTTCATCTAGCCACTGACATTTCTGGATTGTGAGTCATTTGTAAAGTAAAATAATTGGCAAAGGATCTACGAGAAAATGTAGTTCAACTGTATAAAACGGGAAAGGGATGCACAAAATATCCAAGGAATTGATAATACCAGTCAGCAGCGTTCAAATTGTGATTAACAAATGGAAAATCAGGGTTTCTGTAAAAACAAAACCACGGTCAGATAGACCAACAAAAATGTCATCCACAACTGCCAGGAAAATTGTTCGGGATGCAAAGAAAAACCCACAAATAACATCAGCTGAAATACAGGACTCTCTGAAAACTAGAAATGTGGCTGTTTCAAGATGCACAATAAGGAGGCACTTGAAGAAAAATCGGCAGCATGGTCGAGTCGCCAGAAGATAGCCATTACTGCACAAATGCCACAAAGTATCTTGTCTAAAATACGCAAAACAAGCCTCAAAACTTCTGGAACAAGGTAATTTGGAGTGATGACACCAAAATTGAACTTTTTGGCCACAACCATAAAGGTTACATTTGGAGAGATGTCAACAAGGCCTATGATGAAAGGAACACCATTCCTACTGTAAAGCACGGAGGTGGATCGTTGATGTTTTGAGAATGTGTGAGTTACAAAGGCACATGAAACTTGGTCAAAGGTGAAGGAAAGATGAATGCAGCACATTATCAGCAAATACTGAAGGCAAATTTGCAGTCATCGGCCCGGAAGCTGCGCATGGGACGTACTTGGACATTCCAACATGACAACAATCTAAAACACAAGGCCAAGTCGACATGTCATTGTTTACAGCAGAACAAAGTGAAGGTTCAGGAGTGGCCATCTCAATCTCTTGACCTCAATATCACTGAACCACTCTGGAGAGATATCAAGCTTGTAGTTCATGCTAGACAGCCCAGGAATTTATATGAACTGGAGGCGTTTTTGTAAAGAAGAGTGGGCAGCTTTACCATCTGAGAAAATAAATAACCTCATCTACAACTACCACAAAAGGCTTCAAGATGTAATTGATGTTAGAGGGGGCAATACACGGTGTTACAGAACCACTCAGCACCCAGAATATGTTGTGCAGTTATATGTATATATAATAGGTTCCATGTGAGATGCATGTCCCTAATGTATCAGCAGTGTCCGCCCTCCCCCCACCTTTGTAATTCCCACAGTAAACATCCACAGGCTCCGGCCACCTGCGGCTTTTGTAATGCATGTCTGGCCTGACGCTTGTCTATTGGCTGGCCCTCTGTATCTGTGTGATATATTCTGTGTCCTGTGAGTAAAGTGTTGTCAGACTGGAAATACATGGAGAAGCAGTGATCTTTTATATGCGCCCATGCACTCAGAGGAATTCCAGCCAGCGTCATTCATTCAGACTCCAGCCAACGCAGAGCGGACCTCTGAAAATATGGGGTGGTACTGAAAGAGGTACCCCAGCTTGGAAGACCCCATCCCACTGCTGCCACCAGTGTAACGGGGTCTTCCAAGCTGGGGTACCTCTTTCAGTACCACCCCGTATTTTCGGAGGTCCGCCGGCCAATAGACAAGCGTCAGACCAGACATGCATTACAAAAGCCGCAGGTGGCCGGAGCCTGTGGATGTTTACTGTGGGAATTACAAAGGTGGGGGGGGGGCGGACACTGCTGATACATTAGGGACATGCATCTCACATGGAACCTATTATATATACTTATAACTGCACAACATATTCTGGGTGCTGAGTGGTTCTGTAACACACGGTATTAAGAAATGGGATATGTAAACTTTTGATCAGGGTCATTTGGATGCTTTGTCATTATGATTTAAAATGAGAAAACACAGTAGTTTGACAATAAATGGCTTCACCCAACCACTAACCATGAGTGGAGAAAAAGGTTAGGTGTTATAATTCATATTCTCTGAAAAAAAGGGCAAGAAAGCAAAAATTCTGCTGGGGTATGTAAACTTTTGAACACAACTATATATACAGTATATATATATACACTCACTGGCCACTTTATTAGGTACACCATGCTAGTAAGGGGTTGGACCCCCTTTTGCCTTCAGAACTGCCTCAATTCTTCGTGGCAGAGATTCAACAAGGTGCTGGAAGCATTCCTCAGAGATTTTGGACCATATTGACATGATGGCATCACACAGTTGGCGCAGATTTGTCGGCTGCACATCCCTGATGCGAATCTCCCGTTCCACCACATCCCAAAGATGCTCTATTGGATTGAGATCTGGTGACTGAGGAGGTCATTTGAGTACAGTGAACTCATTGTCATGTTCAAGAAACCAATCTGAGATGATTCGAGCTTTATGACATGGCGCATTATCCTGCTGAAAGTAGCCATCAGATGTTGGGTACATTGTGGTCATAAAGGGATGGACATGGTCAGCAACAATACTCAGGTAGGCTGTGGCGTTGCAACGATGCTCAATTGGTACCAAGGGGCCCAAAGAGTGCCCAGAAAAAATTCCCCACACCATGACACCACCACCACCAGCCTGAACCGTTGATACAAGGCAGGATGGATCCATGCTTTCATGTTGTTTACGCCAAATTCTGACCCTACCATCCGAATGTCGCAGCAGAAATCGAGACTCATCAGACCAGGCAACGTTTTTCCAATCTTCTACTGTCCAATTTCGATGAGCTTGTGCAAATTGTAGCCTCAGTTTCCTGTTCTTAGCTGAGAGGAGTGGTACCCAGTGTGGTCTTCTGCTGCTGTAGCCCATCTGCCTCAAAGTTCGACGCACTGTGCGTTCAGAGATGCTCTTCTGCCTACCTTGGTTGTAACGGGTGGCAATTTGAGTCACTGTTGCCTTTCTATCAGCTCGAACCAGTCTGCCCATTCTCCTCTGACCTCTGGCATCAACATGGCATTTCCGGCCACAGAACTGCCGCTCACTGGATTTTTTTTCTTTTTCGGACCATTCTCTGTAAACCCTAGAGATGGTTGTGCGTGAAAATCCCAGTAGATCAGCAGTTTCTGAAATTCTCAGACCAGCCCTTCTGGCACCAACAATCATGCCACGTTCAAAGGCACTCAAATCACCTTTCTTCCCCATACTGATGCTCGGTTTGAACTGCAGGAGATTGTCTTGACCATGTCTACATGCCTAAATGCACTGAGTTGCCGCCATGTGATTGGCTGATTAGAAATTAAGTCTTAACACACAGTTGGACAGGTGTACCTAATAAAGTGGCCAGTGAGTGTATATATATATATATATATATATATATATATACACATACATATATATATATACATACATCTTGATAGCAAATATGCCATATGAAAGCTCATGGACTACTGATGAGTGAATGAATCCGTTGTGAATCAACTTCAAGTCAAATTTCTTGAAATTCACAGGTCTTGCGGAATTTGAACAATTTGTAATTTGATTAGTGCAGATTGAAAAAAGAAAAGAAAATGCCTGGAGCCGTTTCACAAAATGTTGAAGATTGCATCAGCCAGAGAGCATGATCATGATGTCATGCACGTCTGCAAGAGCTTTCCGATAATGCCTTAAGGTACTGTCACACTTAGCGATGTACCAGCGATCCCGACCAGCGATATGATGCAGTCAGGATCGCTGGTACATCGCTAAGTGGTCGCTAGTGAGCTGCCACACAGGCAGATCTCACCAGCGACATCGCTGGGGACGGGGGTCACTACTTACCTGTCACACTAGGCGATCCTGCGTCCTCCCGCCCGGCTCCACGCTCGTCGCTCGTCTCTCCACAGGAAGCGCCGCAGGAAGCTGACGACGAGAAACAGTCCAGGACGTTCTCGCGCAATCAGCGATTACCAGCGGGGGAGCGGGTCGTAGGTAAGTAACACACACAGCGATATCGCTAGCAATATCGCTATAACGTCACAAGTTATAGCGATATTGCTAGCGATATCGCTTAGTGTGACAGTACCTTTACAGTTATCCATTCGATTGAGGTTAGGGCAACGACAGACATTAAGAGATGAGGGCATGGAAAGCAGTAGACATTTTAGGATTTTCCAGCCCAGGGATCCGATGTCAGAGTTAACAGTTCACCATTACAGATAGGAGATATAAAAGGTCTAAATATGATGGTTCAGCATTGAAAAAATTGAAAATAGGTGAGGTAGTCTCAGTCTATGAATAGATAGATACAAGAAAAGCTGGAAATTCATCTGCCGGGTTCTGGAAAATCACAGCAGGAGCCGACAGGATAGAAGAGATGGATTACATACAGTAAAGACAAATGGAATAGGTAGATATATAGGTGTCAGTGACAAATACAATTATTACAGTGTGTGTGCAAATTATCGGACATGTATTTAATTAATAAAAGATTATTTTTCAGAAAAAAATGGTGTGGGCTCCCGCGCAATTTTTGCAACTAGCAGAGGGAAAGCCGATGGCTGGGGGCAGATTTTTAAAGCCTGGAAAGGGAGCAACACCCATAGAGCTTCCCAGGCTATTAATATCAGCTCAAAGCTGTATACTTAGCCTTTACTGGCTATTAAAATGGGGACCCCCCAAAAAATGACATGGGGTCCTCCTATAATTAATAACCAGCAAAGGCTATGCAGAAAGCTGTGGGCTGATGGTAATAGCCTAGGAAGGGGCCATGGATACTGGCCCCCCAGGCCTAAAACATCAGCTCTCAGCTTCCCCAGAAAAGGCGCATCTCTAAGATGAGCCAATTCTGGAACTTAGCCTCGCACTTCCCACATGCCATGTAGCAGTGGCAAGTGGAGTAATAGTTGGGGGGTTGATATCACCGTCAGGTGACAGCAAGCCCCGTGTTTAGTAATGGAGAGGCGTCAATAAGATGACCCCATTCTAGCCCTTTAGTCACATTGTAAGAAAACACAGACACCCAGAATATAGTCTTTTATTTGAAATAATGACACTGACTCCTTCAATATTCTTAATTAAACCATACTTACTCACCTAATTCCTGCAAAGCCTTCGATCTCCTGTACTAAAAGTAAAATAAAAAAACAACAATATACCATACCTGTCCATCGTTCTGTCCCACACCGTAATCCATGTCTGGGGAATATATAGTTTTCAACCTGGACGGTGCCAAGATGCAACCGTCCTGGCTGAAAACCACTGGTGAATGAGCTGCTGAGAGCACAGCCTCAGTGACTAGCTGTGATGTCACTGAGGCAGCCCTCTAAGCTGGGCTGAGTTGTGGTGACCTCTGGACCGTTGGAAAATGCCAGTGATGAGGTCACCGCAGTTCAAGCTCCGTGTGTTCACAGATCACCAAGACAATTTTTCGAATGCGACTGGTGTGTAAAAATCAAACAGCACTCATATGGTCCAAGTGCTGTGTGATTTTTCTCTCCCACCCATTGACTTCTATGGCTACAGCCACACTATCAGTATTTGTTCAGCATTTTTTCTCAGCATTAGTAAGCCAAAACCGGGTAAGGAACAAAGGACAAGGTATAATAGAAACAAGTTCACCAACTCTGCATGTTTGACCCACTCCGGGTTTTGGCTTACGAATACTGATATGAAATACAGACTAAATACTGATAGTGTGGCCGTAGCCTATTGCGGGATGCGATCCGATTTCTGATTACAATCACAGCATGCTGCAATTTTTTTCCAGTCTGATTGTGATCCGATCCGAGCTGGAAAAAAAAAGTAGATAAAGACACTATCAGAATAACATTGGACCGAATTCAATCCGACTTTTCATCAGATTGCATTCATCCGATTTCATCACAAGTGGGAATGAGCCCTAAGCATAACTGTGAACTCATTGATCTGTGAAATACTGCAGTACAGCACCTTTACAGATTTTTCTTTAATTCTTGATGAACTGCAAACAAGTTTAATACCCCTCTGTCCTAATTTTGAAATTGCTTAAAGGCTCAAATAGGTTCAGTACATTATTAGGAGACCACAAAGTATTACACGTGTCTTTTCCTGGCAGTTAGAGGCTTTGCATTAAGATTCAGACTGAATTTATTTGTTTCAAATCTAATTTTTGGGGAAAATTTGGTGAGCTTGTAAATTTGAATTTTAAAAATTTGCTTATCTCTCATGCCAATATCAATACATAAAAAATTCAGCAATTGTATAAAATGTAAATGCATTGTAAGGAGGCTAATGGCCGCGTAATCGATGGGAGGTATGTGTGACAGGGATGGCTGCTCCCTGTGATGTAACCAGGAGTATTTTTCTTTAGTGCACATAAGCACTAAGATGTTGTTTAATGCACCTGGGTCCGGGTTGCGGGTAACTATGATATGAGATGGGCGAGTCTGGTTACCCATATAGCTCACTTGTGGGTATGGTTACAGCCTTCATAATGGAGGCTGTTTGGCACATGGTCTGTGACTGTAGGTGTGGAGACCCCCATGGTCTGTCTGCAGAGAGGGAGAAGTCTTTCTGCGTATGTGGCTCCAGACCTAGCCTGAGTGCTGGACATTACCCCAGCCTGTGTTCTCACAGGCCTGAGGGAGCAGAATCCTGCCAGGACCTGTGTGAGGTCAGGGTCATGTGACCTGGCCATGTGAATTAGTGGCTGCTGGTGTCTTGGGAGAGCAGGAACTCCAACATAGCTCTCGGAGGAGCTAGAGGACTGTGCTATGGACACTGATGCTTTGTTTTACCTTCTGTAAAGGCTGTTTTCCTTTTAGTTGGTGCTTCCAGGTTTTATGAAGCAAATAAACCCATATGGACTTTGAAAGGAACGTGGCTCCTGTCTTCGTCCTATTGCACAGTACAATCCCTACGACACATATACTGTATATACTCGGCTTATACATGAGTCATTGTCCAGAAAGCAGGAGGGGGAGGAGAAGCGGCAGAGCAGCGGCAGGAGCTGGCGGCTGCGGCTGTAACTGTGCCGCTGCTAAAGAGAAATGAATATTCATTTCTCTTATAGCAGTGACAACTGCAGCCGCCTGCTTCCAGAAGACATCATACTCACCCTTCTCCGTGCCGTTGCTGCATCTCCGTTGGTTGTGGCGCTGGTAGGATCCTGTGCTGAGAATCACGTTGCACCGCTCATTAAGGTACTGAATATGCACGCGTCTCCACTCCCATAGGCGTGGAGCACATATTTATTACTTTAATGAGTGGGGCCACATGATCACAGGAAGAGCTGCTGGAGCCAGAACGAGATGCAGCAATGGCACGCAGGCAGGACATGGACCAGGGGGAGCCATGCATATCAGGACAGGTAGGGGGAGCCTTGCATACAATGCCAGGGACCGGGGGAGCCATGCATACAATGCCAGGGACCGGGGGAGCTGTGCATACAATGACAGGGACCGGAGAAGCCGTGCATACAATGACCGGAATCGGGGGAGGCGTGCATACTAGGACAGGGATGAGGGAATAATGCATACCCGGCTTTTACTCGAGTCAATACGCTTACCCAGTTTTTCGTAGCAAAATTAGGTTCCTCGGCTTATACTTGGGTCGGCTTATACTCGAACATATATGTTAATTTTTTTCTGATTGACTTTTTCTTCTTCTAATAAGTAGATTAGTACTTGAACGTGGCGAGTAAGAACACCTCATTTGAAGGAGCTCCAGATGAACATAGCTAGAGAGCACGTGCAAATGGAGAAGGTGACCAAACAGAATAGTTCAAGCAATTTGTAATTAAACATTACATAGATTGCTGGAATTGCAAGAAAATCAGAGTGGTTGTTGTTTCATCAGTATTTTGCACCAGTGCTTCTCCCTCCTTTATTACTGGGGGTTTGCCACTTCCTGTAGTGCATTGGTATTGTGACCTGGTGTTGGTAAATGAGGCTGCCCTTTTTTGTGATGATTTTTGAATTTTATGTCCTTTTCGGTGAGTTGCTTTTTATTTTAATGTAAGGACTTGCAAAACATTGAGGACCTTGATGTTGTTTGGGAACTTGTGTATTTGGCTAAAATATTACTAAATATCTCATATATTTTATACATCTTTTCATTGCACATTTTTCTATTTTTATGCAAGATGGAGCCAGGACCTTTAGTGTTGGCGTAAATTTGGGTGTCTGTCCTTGATGGGTGGATTTATATATTGCTGGGCTGTCTGCCTGATCTAATTATATGGACACCACTAATCGGCTGTCAGCCAGACACTACGCATCACACGGACCTATATGACCAATGCCCTATCCAAGCCTCATCTGTGTGCGTTTATACTAGGCAACAACCCCCTCCATGACTAGTGAGTGTGTGAGTGGTTGTTTCATGAGTATTCTGCATCTGTGCTGTCCCCTGCCTTTATCATGGGGGTCTCCTGCACCCTGTTAGTGCACTGCGATTGTGACCAGGTGTTGGTAGGTAAAGCTGTCTAATTTCTGTCATTTTTTAAATGCATAAATAAAGAAATGAAAAATGCTACCAATATTACATCGATTTATTTTTTTAATCAAAAGTAATGTTCATGACTTGACAGTGGTCCATATAGCAAATTCGTTATTTTCTCTTTACATACTTATTAGTATCTGCAGAAAAATAAACAGCCACATTCTAGCTCATTTCTATCATTATAGTTATGTTCATTATTTCTTTTATTATTGCAGCATTTCAAAATTACACATCAGAGCTTTTAATTGTTTCCATAACAACTGACCATTCCGCACCTTCTCATTGATAAATGCTTCTAGTCTTAAATTTGGCACAGACCCTTCCTACTTGCTCCTTGTCACCGGGCCGCTAATTGTTTAGTAAACCAGCCTTGTGATAAGCAGCAAAGAGCAGCAATTAGCAGCAAGATGTGATAGCACGCCTAAGCACCGATCAGTAAGACGACACCATAATGTAATTATTCCACATCAGTTCTTTAATACATTAATATTCAACACTCATTAATATATTTATGTACTACAGCATGGGGAAGCTTCCAAAAAAATCTAATATCCTGGACGGTATAAGAATTTTATGAATTAAAATAGAAGGGTATAACAATGTCTGCAGGAGACTTACAATCCAGTATGCATTTCTAAGCATTATGGGAAATTGATATATTCTCGGCATCATGGCACTGTGAATTGTCTGAAGATGGCAATGTGCGGTACAGAATGTCATAGGTAGTGCTGGTCATCTAGTCTTATTAGAAGAGCAATAACCTATTTGCAGTTATACTGAGGACCATTGATCCACTATCGCAGCTTCAGGGAGTAAATGATTATAGCCATTTAAAAAGGAGCATGAAATGTACCTATTGGAAATGTCATTTTTACCTCCACACATCATTCTACCTAATTGAAAAAGGTTTATGTTTGCTCTCCAGCTAGGCTGAACAAACTCCCAAAAAGAGTTATGAAAATATTAAAGGGCTATCCTACGAATCATTTTCATACCAAAAGTCCTGAAAGGCTGTTAGATGTTTACATTGCAAATTACAGTGTTTGTAAGAATATCCTTTTTCATCATTTTTGGTTTTCACATCCCCACCTTGGTGCTACTGCTAATCTCTCCTGTTGTTGTTGGTTCTGAATTAGTCTCCTTCCCATTCTGGCAGATGATAGTATACTTTATAAGCAGAAAATGATGCTGCTTTGCAGTGAACAGAAAATCACTACAGAGAACTGGATATGTCCACAAACACACCACTCTTTAAAGTGTTCGTTCACATTGCTATAGACTTTAAACAACAACTCCCTTTTATCTGGTTTCATGTGTGATTTTCATATTGCCCTCACCTGTTACTTGCCACAGTTGAGTTTGAACAAGCATCACATGGTTGAATCAAAATTGTTTACCCACAATTTTATAAAGGTGCCAACAATTTTGTCCTGCCCAATTCTGGGTTGTTTTGTGAAATTATGTCCGATTTACCTTTTTTCTCTTTTTTTGTGTTGTTCCAATACACACAAAGGAAATAAACGTGTGTAACAAAACGTGTAATTGCAATCATTTTCTGGGAGAATTACTTGATTTATCTGGATCTTTTTCAAGGGTGCCAACACTTTCGGCCATGATATATACACAGTGGGGAAAATAAGTATTTGATACACTGCTGATTTTGCAAGCTTTCTCACCTACTGAGAATGGAGAGGTTTGTAATTTTTATCATATGTACACTTCAACGGTGAGAGACAGAATCTAATGATAAAACCATAAAATCAAATTTGTAGGTAGCAGAATGTGGTGTCCCAACAGAAAATTATAGCAATTGTCAGTAGGTCATGAAAATAATTGCACATGAATATGACTGAGACATCTCCACGTGATCCATGACCTCTTTACCTCCCGAAAACTTTCCTTCATGGCCCTCACTGAGACCTGGCTGACACCCCCTGACATGGCGGTCTCCACTTTACTCACACTCCTCGCCCTGACAACAGACAAGGTGGAGGAGTGGGTTTCCTCCTTTATAAACACTGCTCCTTCAACCCTATCCAACCCCCACCCTCCATTATCCTCCCTTCTTTCGAGGTTCACTCTGTCCATATTTACTCTCCCTTTAATCTTCAAATGGCTGTAATATACCGACCACCAGGCTCAGCCACTGCCTTCATCAACCAATTCTCCACCTGGCTCCTCCACTTTCTCTCTTATGACATTCCCACCATCATCATGGGGGACTTCAACATCCCAACAGCGCACATAAGGAAAAAATTCCAGAAATTCAAAAAAACACATTTGAAAGTTGACTCACCAAAACCCTGACTAGTGCACTAGCAGGATGCAGTAGATCTCCATTGATAAAGGCTGGGGCAGCACAGGTGCAATCCACTGATAAGAACAGCCAGTAACCCAAAAGGGGCTGGCTGCCTAGTGGAAAAAATGCACACAAATAGGGCTTGCAAGGACATAAGTCACACAGATAAGTGTGGTGCAAAGAGTCTGAACAGCCTATTAATGACGCCCATAGTATTAGCAGGGGGGCTGCTCAGCACTATATACATGCATCACACAGAAAAAACCAAGCCAACATAAAGAGGTCCAACTGCATCCTGCAAAAATGATAAAAATTGCAAAAAGATAAAAAGATATGGTGTATTAGTTACTATTTTGGCCAAAGCAGATAAGCTCACAATCCAACGTCAAGGGTCCCCAGATTTTGTGAGTCAGGGTTTTGGTGAGTCAACTTTCAAATGTGTTTTTTTGGGGACTTCAACATCCCCATTGACACCCACCAGTCAGCAGCCTCCAAACTCCTGTCATTTACCTCATTCTTTGGACTTACTCAGTGGTCCTCCACAGCCACCCACACAGATGGACATACATTAGACCTCATCTTCACTCACCTCTGTTCCCTATCTAATCTCACAACCTCTCCCTTCCCCCTATATGACCACCATCTACTCACCTTCTCATCCTTGTCCTCCTCACCTGCCCCCATGTCCAGCCACTAGCACAAATTCGCAGAAACCTCGCACACCTAGACATCCACAGACTCTCAGACTCTCTTCTACCTCTGTCCTCCATATCTTCACTCCACAACATGAACAGTGCCACCGCTTTCTACAACGCCACCCTCACATCAGCCATAGACTCAGTTGCTCCTCTCATGCATGGCAAAGTGAGACAAACCAATAGGCAACCCTGACACAACAACCTCACCAAAAAACTTCGTCAAGCATCCAGGGTCGCGGAGCGGCGTTGGAAGAAAACACGCCTGCCAGACGACTTCACTGCTTTCAAACAAGCTACACTTGCCTTTAAATCAGCCCTCACCTCTGCTAAACAGACCTATTTCACAAATCTTGTATCTTCATTATCCCACAACCCAAAACAACTGTTTAGCACATTTAACTCTCTCCTCCGCCCACCACTGCCACAACCAACTCCCCTCATCTCTGCTGAGGACTTTGCCACCTACTTCAAAAACAAGATAGACCAAACAAGGCAAACCTTTACAGTTCCACCACCCCAACCACTCTACAAACCAGACCTCTACCCTTCCCTAATAACCTCCCTCTTCAAGATCACTGAAGGAGAGTCTCCTTTCCAAATCACGCATCACCACCTGTGCACTTGACCCCATCCCCTCTTACCTGCTCCCCAACCTCACTAACATGATCATTCCAGCCCTAACCCATCTCTTCAACCTATCCCTAACTTCTGGTACCTTCCCCTTTGCCTTCAAACATGCCACCATAACACCCATCCTCAAAAAATCAAACCTTGACCCTACTACTATGCCCAGCTATCGCCCCATATCACTGCTCCTGTTTGCTTCCAAACTCCTCGAACAGCATGTCCATGCTCAACTTTCCTCCCACCTCTCATCTAACTCCCTCCTTGACATCCTACAATCTGGCTTCCGCCCCCACAACTCCACTGAAATAGACCTGACCAAAATTACTAATGACTAAAGGCCCCGTCACACTAAGCGACTTACCAGCAATCCCGACACCGATATCAAGGTGTCAGGATCGCTAGTAAGTCGCTATGTGATCGCTGGTGAGCTGTCACACAGACAGCTTCACCAGCGATCTGCACAGCGATGCCGAGCGCCCGGCATCGCTGGCTATCGCTGTAGAAAATAGTATCAAAATAAAAAATATAGTTATTCTCACCTTCCGATGTCCCGTTCAGCCATCCTGCCTCTCTCCACGCTCCGGTCCCAGTGATCCTTTGCACGAATGACCGCGAGAATGTCACGGTCTCGCGGGATAACAAAGTCTCGCAGTCATTCATGCAAAGGATCACTGGGACCGGAGCGTGGAGAGAGGCAGGATGGCTGAACGGGACATCGGAAGGTGAGAATAACTATATTTTTTATTTTTTTTATTATTTTTTTTACACCTGATCGCTAGTCTCCCGCTGTCACACACAGCGATGCGTGCTGGCCAGCGGGAGACCAGCGACCAAAGAAATGTCCAGAGGTTTCTTGCAGCGATCAGTGATACCGGCAGGGGGGCCGCTCGCTGATCGCTGTCACACACAGCGATCTCTCTGGTGAGATCGCTGTTGTGTCACAAAAGTTGTGACTCAGCAGCGATCTCGCTACCGAGATTGCTTAGTGTGACGGGGCCTTTACTCACAGCCAAAGCTAACAGACAGTTCTCCATCCTCCTCCTTCTTGACCTGTCCTCTGCCTTTGACACAGTTGACCACTGCCAACTGCTACAGATTCTTTCTTCCCTTGGCATAAAAGACCTTGCCCTGTCCTGGATTTCCTCATACCTTTCTGACAGCACATTCAGGCTTTCCCACTCCCATACTACCTCCTCATCCCGCCCCCTCTCTGTTGGAGTCCCCCAAGGCTCTGTCCTGGGGCCCCTACTTTTTTCCATCTATACTCTTGGCCTAGGACAACTCATAAAGTCCCATGGCTTCCAGTACCACCTGTATGCAGATGACACTCAGATCTACCTCTCTGGCCCAGATGTCACCTCTCTGCTGTCCAGAATCCCAGTGTGTCTATCAGCCATATCCTCCCTTTTCACCTCTCGCTTCCTAAAACTCAACGTAGACAAAACTGAATTCATTATCTTTCCTCCATCTCACGTATCTTCCCTACCCGATCTATCTATTATGGTAAACGGCATCACGCTCTCTCCCGCACCTGAAATCTGCTGCCTCGGAGTAACTCTCGACTCTGCCCTGTCCTTCAAACCACACGTCCAAACACTTGCCACCTCCTGTCGCCTCCAACTCAAAAATATTTCCAGAATCCATCCCTTCCTCAGTCCTCAATCTACTAAAACTCTTGTACATCATCTCCCGCCTTGACTACTGCAACACTCTCCTCTGTGGCCTCCCTGCCAACCCTCTTACACCACTCCAGTCTGTCCTCAATTCTGCTGCCCGACTAATCGACCTCTCTCCTCGCAACTCCCCTGTCTCTCACCTCTGCAAATCCCTCCATTGGCTCCCAATTCCCCAACGAATCCAGTTCAAACTACTAACACTGACCTACAAAGCCATCCACAACCTTTCCCTTCCCTATATCTCTGAACTAATCTCCCAAAATCTTCCCTCACTTAATCTTCGATCCTCCCAAGACCTCCTACTCTCCTCCACTTATTCGTTCCTCACACAACCATCTCCAAGATTTCTCCCGAATATCCCCTATCCTCTGGAATACCATGCCTCAACACGCCCGATTATCCACCACCCTCGGATCATTCAAACGGAACCTGAAAACCCATCTTTTCAGTAAAGTTTACAGCCTGCAATAACCATTCTGCCGCCTCACCACCGCCTGAGCTGCTGCACCCCCGACCTTCTGTCTCTTCCACACTATCCCGTAAAATATAAGTCCGCAAGGACAGGGTCCTCTCCCCTCTGTACCAGTCCATCATTGTAAAATTGTTTACTGTTAACGATATCTATAACTTTGTATGTAACGATATCTATAACTTTGTATGTAACCCCCCTTCCCATGTACAGCACCATGGAATTAATGGCGCTATATAAATAAATAATAATAATAATAATCTCTTTGTGCCTAGTCAGAGGTACACATCACTAGTAACTATTGAACCTTGGAACGTCCCAGCAAGAGTCAATGAGATTGGGCTTGATTTCCAGTGACTCATATATGTTTCAATGATTATGCAATATCATATTTGGCATGCTAATAGTGATCTATACTGAATTCTTTACCACTATCTATACCAGATAAATCGGGGATGGAGAACTAAATATACAGTAGGCACCGACACCTGTTATACAGCCTGTCAACCACAACTTGCACCAGCGGCTTACCCGGTGCAATGGATGTACATATCTGTTTCATAAATTTCAGCACTTCTGCCTAGGCTGAAATTTACTAGATCTCCGTCAACAAAACATAATTTATTGGATATTCAGTATAGGATATGGATTGATATACAAGTGTTACATTATACTCGCCTCTCATGCTAGGAGGATTTAGGCTCAAATAGAATAGCTGTAACTAAGAGTGAGCACTTGGTTTGTCATACGATTTTATGTATATTTGTCTTTTGCATCTTGCACTTTGGGTAGTGCATCCAATTTATCCTGATTCTTTTAAAAATAATTTACCAATAAAAGTAAATTTTTATCCCAATAGCTATATCACTCAGAAAATCCCATTGTATGATTTTTAAATAATTCAACTGCATTTTATTGCATGAAATAAGTATTTGATCACCTAATAACCAGCAAGCATTCTGGCGCTTAAGGCCCCATCACACATAGCGACACACCAGCGATATCAACGTGTCAGGATCGCTGGTGAGTCGCTACATGATCGCTGGTGAGCTGTCAGACAGACAGCTTCACCAGCGATCAGCACCAGCTACGCCCAGCGCGCGGCGTCGCTGTGTACTTAGTTACCAGCGCGCGCTGATGCAGGGAGCTGGTAACTAAGGTACTCATCGGGTTTCTAAGGGACGTGCGTCCCTTAGAAACCCGATGTGTACCTTAGTTACCAGCTTCCTGCATCAGCGCGCTGGTAACTAAGGTACACATTGGGTTTGTAAGCACAGAGCCATGCTTAGAAACCCTGCATTTACCTTAGTTACCAGCTGATCGCTGGTCTCCCGCTTGTCACACACAGCGATGCGTGCTGGCCAGCGGGAGACCAGCGACCAAAAAAATGTCCAGGGTTTTCCTACAGAGATCAGCGATACCGGCAGGGGGGCCGGTCGCTGATCGCTGTCACACACAGCGATCTCGCTGGTGAGATCGCTGTTGCGTCACAAAAATTGACGGGGCCCTTACTGACAAGTTTAGTGTTCTTTAAGAAGCCCAAATACTCTGCACTCATTACTTGTATTTGTTGCACCTGTTTAAACTCGTTACCTGTATAAAAGACACCTGTCCACACAATCAATCACACATGCTGTCATGGATTAAAATCTTGCATGGCACGCAAAGTCCCCCTGCTTACATCATCACATGTCCAGGCCCATTTGAAGTTTGACAATGACTATCTGGATGATCCAGACGAGGCATGTGAGAAGGTCATGTGGGCAGATGAGACCAAAATGGAATTTTTTACATCAACTCCACTCGCCGTGTTTGGAGGAAGAAGAAGGATGAGAAAAATTCCAACCATCCCAACCATGAAGCATGGTAGGGGAAACATCATACATTCGAATGCATTTCTGCAAAGGGGACAGGTCGATTGCACCGTATTGAAGGGAGGATGGATGGGGTCATGTATCACGAGATTTTGGCCATCAACCTCCTTCCCTCAGTTAGAGCATTGAAGGTGGGTCGTGGCTGGGTCCATGACAATGACCCGAAACACACAGACAGGGCAACTAAGGAGTAGCTCCGTAGGAAGCATTTCAAGGTCCTGGAGTGGTCTATCCAGTCTCCAGACCTGAACACAATTGAAAATCTATGAAGGGAGATGAAACTCAATGTTGCCCAGCGACTGCCCCGAAATCTGAAATATCTGGAGATGATCTGTATGGAGGAGTGGGATTTTGTAGTGTGTGCAAACTTGGTAGAGAACTAAAGGAAATGTCTGACCTCTGTAATTGCAAACAAAGGTTTCTGTACCAAATATTAAGTTCTGTTTTTCCATTGTATCAAATACTAATTATTTATGTCAAAATCATACAATGTGATTTTCTGGATTTTTTTAAATTCTATCTCTCACAGCTGAAGTGTACTTATGATAAAAATTACAGACCTCTTCATTCTTTGTAGGTGGGAAAACTTTCAAAATCGCAAGTGTATCAAATACTTATTTTCCTCACTGTGTGTATATATACACACACACACATACAGTTGTGGCCAAAAGTATTCACACCCCTGCAATTTTGTCAGATAATACTCAGTTTCTTCCTGAAAATTATTGCAAGCACAAATTCTTTGGTATTATTATCTTCATTTAATTTGTCTTAAATGAAAAAACACAAAAAGAATTGTCCTAAAGCCAAATTGGATATAATTCCACACCAAACATAAAAAGAGGGTGGACAAAAGTATTGGCACTGTTCGAAAAATTGTGTGATGTTTCTCTAATTTGTGTAATTAACAGCACCTGTAACTTATCTGTGGCACCTAACAGGTGTTGGCAATTAACTAAATCACACTTGCAGCCAGTTGACATGGATTAAAGTTGACTCTACCTCTGTCCTGTGTCCTTGTGTGTACCACATTGAGCATGGAGAAAAGAAAAAAGACGAAAGAACTGTCTGAGGACTTGAGAAACCAAATTGTGAGGAAGCATGAGCAATCTCAAGGCTACAAGTCCATCTCCAAAGACCTGAATGTTCCTGTGTCTACCGTGCACAGTGTCATCAAGAAGTTTAAAGCCCATGGCACTGTGGTTAACCTCCCTAGATGTGGACGGAAAAGAAAAATTGACAAGAGATTTCAACGCAAGATTGTGCGGATGTTGGATAAAGAACCTCGACTAACATCCAAACAAGTTCAAGCTGCCCTGCAGTCCGAGGGTACAACAGTGTCAACCCGTACTATCCGTCGGCGTCTGAATGAAAAGGGACAGTATGATAGGAGACCCAGGAAGACCCCACTTCTTACCCCGAGACATAAAAAAGCCAGGCTGGAGTTTGCCAAAACGTACCTGAAAAGGCCTAAAACGTTTTGGAAGAATGTTCTCTGGTCAGATGAGACAAAAGTAGAGTTTTTTGGGCAAAGGCATCAACATAGAGTTTACAGGAGAAAAAAAGAGGCATTCAAAGAAAAAAACACGGTCCCTACAGTCAAACATGGCGGAGGTTCCCTGATGTTTTGGGGTTGCTTTGCTGTCTCTGGCACTGGACTGCTTGACCGTGTGCATGGCATTATGAAGTCTGAAGACTACCAACAAATTTTGCAGCATAATGTAGGGCCCAGTGTGAGAAAGCTGGGTCTCCCTCAGAGGTCATGGTTCTTCCAGCAGGACAATGACCCAAAACACACTTCAAAAAGCACTAGAAAATGGTTTGAGAGAACGCACTGGAGACTTCTAAGGTGGCCAGCAATGAGTCCAGACCTGTTTGGAGAAGGCACCCTTCAAATATCAGGGACCTGGAGCAGTTTGCCAAAGAAGAATGGTCTAAAATTCCAGCAGAGCATTGTAAGAAACTCATTGATGGCTACCAGAAGCGGTTGGTCGCAATTATTTTGGCTAAAGGTTGTGCAACCAAGTATTGGGCTGAGGGTGCCAATACTTTTGTCTGGCCCATTTTTGGGGTTTTGTGTGAAATGATCAATGTTTTGCTTTTTGCTTCATTCTCTTTTGCGTTTTTTCATTTAAGACAAATTAAATGAAGATAATAATACCAAAGAATTTGTGTTTGCAATCATTTTCAGGAAGAAACTGAGTATTATCTGACAGAATTGCAGGGTTGTCAATATTTTTGGCCACAACTGTATATATATATATATATATATATATATGTTCTTCGATGGTAAGACTCACATGGATGTGTGGATGTAGCCATAGTGCTTATGTGTCCATGTGAAACAAATAGCAGCATGAACTACTGTACTTTGGTCCGATTTAAAGACTGGAATTGTGCATGTACTCCTGCACTTGTCCAATATTTGAATGATCATCCACCAATTGCATGCGTCGTCATATGGCTGTCTGAACCAAGCATAAAATGTACATTAGACAGCCTCAGTATTTGGGGATGAGGTCGGGGAGCGCTCCTGTTTTTGGAAGTGACTACATAAAATGTTGACGATGCGGCACAGAAGTTATAGTGGACTCAAACAAATTTTTACCAGACTACCGTCCTGATCCACATCACATCAGAACCATTCTCCTATTTGTGTTGGTATCGAAAGGATAACAGCAGAAGGAAGGAGAGACGAACTTCTTAATAATTCCTTTTGATCTAAAAATGACTTAGGGGAAAATGGATCTTCCATCCATGTGTAATTTCATACTGCTTAAATATGCAACTATAAAATATTCAAACATACTAGTAAACTATCACATCAGTAAAATATATAAGCAACTGTAATTCTCTAATAAGTTTACCCTATTATCCTCAGTGCATAAAGAAGTATATGGTTTTGCAGCAAAGGGGGGAAAATGTGAAATGGACAGTAGTGTTGTTTTAATGTAACATGTGTAAAAGTTCAGCAATAAATAAAATAATCAGTCAAGAGCAGCACAAAGTGTCAAAAAAAAGGCGGGGGGGTCTCATCAGACATCTTCTTTCAGGCTTGATGTACACACCAGACATCTGCACTATGACTGAACAACCAATTTTGAAGACAGATAGGTACACTACTAACATATATTTGATGAATTGTGACAACAAAATGAACCTGGCATGAGCTGTGTGTTGTGTTCCCTGCTGAGCCGCTATTTTAATAATTCAGAAGTTTGGGGAAAATGGGGTTTTAAAGGTCAGTACTTGACTATAATGTTTGATCTATTATTCTGATTGTGTGGGGGGTTTAGCACAAGCCAGCTATTCATTAATATCTCCAGTGATAGATGATTTTATTGTATATCCTACTTGTACGAGCAGTTAGGAGATTTAAGCATTGGGCAAAGGTGAAACATTTTGTAATGAAACCGACTGATTTTTAACTATTGAGTGGGTTTTTAGAAAAAGACATTAAAGGGGTTGCGTGCTGTGAGGATTTACTGGTTTATGACCTGTGACCAGGGGGTATTTATGTTTTATACATACTCCTGGCTAGTGGGTGGTCTCTGGTTGGCCATGCCCACTGGGTAGCTGTGTCACTAGATGGGGCGTGGCCATACTCAATACAAGTGTATAAGCGAGGCCACACCCACTAAAAGGGACTTGGCCTGGAGTATGTATAACTCATAAATACCATCCAGTCAGAAAGCGGTGAATCCCTGCAGCTCACAGTGCAGCCCCCCAGATCTATAAGTCTGCAGTCACACAGAGTGACTGCAAACTTATTGATTTGGACTGGAAAATCCCTTTAAGTTGCATGCAATCTTGTGTCTTTCAGCTGTCATTCAATAGCTAAAAGACACTACAAAAAGTTTCGGCGTAGGCTCAGCCTAAGGTTCACACGGCAGTATATTTGGTCAGTATTTCAAATCAGTATCTGTATGCCAGAACCAGGAGTGGAACAGTCAGAGTAAAATTATAATAGAAACACGTCCCCACTTCTGTATTATCACCCACTCCTGGTCTTGGCTTACAAATACTAATGTGAAATATTGACTAAACTACTGCCATGTGAACGTAGCCTAAGAGAGTAAATTGTCAAGATTTACAAAACCGGATCAGTTTTCTATAAAGAAACTGAATATGAAATAAATCCAAGTAAAATAAATGATTCTAAATGCTCTCCAGCAGTCCCATAGAGAATGACTGGGATGGAGAGGTGGCTGCTCTGGGCTCGGCGATGGTCCCAGAGACCATATAACCATCACTTATTGTACAGATAAGGTTGCAACTTTACTTTCACAGCAAACATTTCAATCCCTTCAAGCTGCAGCCCATTTTCGTTTTTGCTTTCTGTTTTTTGCTCCCCTGGTTCCCAGAGCCATAACCTTTTTATTTTTCCATCAATATGGCCGTGTGAAGGCTTGTTTTTTGCGAAACAAGTAGTACTTTGAGCGACACCATTGTTTTTACCATATCGTGTACTGGAAAATAGGAAAAACTCCAAATGCAGTGAAATTGCCAAAAAAGTGCAATACCACAACTGTTTTTTTTTCTTTTTACCATGTTCACCAAATGCTAAAATATACCTGCCATTATGATTCTCCAGGTCAGTATGAGTTTGTAGATACCAAACATGTAGGGGTTCTTTTTTATTTAGGTAGTGAAAAAATCCAAAGTTTGTTAAATAGAAAAAGAAAATTGCATCATTTTCCGAGGCCTGTGTAGTTTCTCCATTTTTCGGGATCTGGGGCTTCTTTTTTGTGTGCCGAGCTGATATTTTTAACCCCTTCACCCCCAAGGGTGGTTTGCACGTTCATGACCGGGCCAATTTTTACAATTCTGACCACTGTACCTTTATGAGGTCATAACTCTGGAACGCTTCCATTGATCCCGGTGATTCTGACATTGTTTTCTCGTGACATATTGTACTTCATGTTAGTGGTAAAATTTCATTCAAATAACTTGCGTTTATTTGTGAGAAAAACGGAAATTTGAATTTTTATGCCCTTAAATCACAGAGATACGGCACACAAAAAACTTGATAACTAACATTTCCCACATGATTACTTTACATCAGCACAATTTTGGAACCAAAATTTTTTTTTGTTAGGAAGTTATAAGGGTTACAATCTGAAATATAATCCTTCAAGGGTTCTCAAATAAACTAATACATTTATTCCCTAAAATGATACTTTATTATTTAAAAACCACGAGTGTGGTATACACCAGAAAAAATGTGACAGAAAATAAAAATAAAAAACAAACCAAAAGTGTTCAAACAAATCCCACA
The DNA here is from genome assembly GCF_039654945.1 of Dendrobates tinctorius. Lineage (NCBI taxonomy): Eukaryota > Metazoa > Chordata > Amphibia > Anura > Dendrobatidae > Dendrobates > Dendrobates tinctorius. The sequence continues at coordinate 30,672,498 of NW_027361703.1, read as the reverse complement.
CTGAGGTGACACCTTCGAGTCCCTAATTCGTTGCTGAGCTGTACCCTGCCTGGCCGCGGAGGTTGGCACCCTAGGGGGGAACGTTGTGGCGCCCCCGCTCACGATGGCTATCCCTGGGGGCCCTGACAAACCCTACAGCCACTAGTGGTCCCTTCTACCCGATATATAGGGAACCCCTACTTCTAAACAGAGATCAAACCTGCTCTATAGAGGACCCTGTGTCCCAAAGAAAGAGGTTAAAAATAAATTTAGAACACACATGGCATTAGGTGGTCATATTAATGTCCCACAAAAAAGCAGACAGCCGTAAGGCAAAACAATGGGATGAAACAATTCAGATAATGCCTAAATCTTGTACACAAAAGATTCATAACCAAGAGAGGCACTTATTACATTGACTCAATAATAAGCCATAGCCCAAAATAAGGCCATCAACAGTATCCCATTGTTAAAAGTATAGGGAACGCAGAGCTGCAACAGCGGTACTTATCTGCGTTTGTCGCCACCTGCCATCCAGTAGTTAATGCCTCAACGCGTTTCGCCTTCTAGGGCTCATCAGGAGGCCTGATGCTGCGATAATTTGTGTCCCATAAAGGTGCAAATAGCTTACCGATACTCAATACTGCTCCACTCTTTAAACCTGCCGCGCAGAGCCTAAGCTCCGCCCATTCACATCCTATGGCATCTCTGAGCGCCACCCATTTACTGTTGCTCCAATCAGCTATCAGATCTCTCATGCAGCGTCATGATGACCAATCATGTGTCCCCACACAGAGGGTTCCCCAGCACTCTCCAATCGTCAGGGCTTAGACTGGTTACCGCATCTGACGTGAATGCAGCGTCGCTGCTGACTCACCAATCACATGTCCTTAGACAAAGAGTCTCACGGCAATCGCCAATAACTGCACCTCAGACATATTGTCAGCTCTGAGATATATCCCCATATACACAGTAAACGCTCCACAAACCAGGCATATATGTCCACATCACTATATTTGACCTACAATCTCATGCCTGACGGTCTCATTAAATATGTTACCTATATTACATTAATAATTATCGTTTTGCTCGGTATGTAAAATCGCATCATACCCTTCAGCAATGTGAGCAGGCGTCTATATATAACTACCTCATCATATGTAATCAACATATGACCTATGATCCCATACTTGGCAGTCTGGTTACAATGTGGTAACTGTATTACACTCATACTTCGCGCAGAGCTAGACACACATAAATCGCATCATAACCTTCAACAATGTGAACAGGCGTCGATATGCAACTACCTCATCAAATTCAATCCAAGGTATCCGCTCTCCCAGAGTAGTCACTGTGAAACATATGTATATAGATATTTGACTTATTACTCACTCCAGACAATGCATGCGTTATAAAGATGATCAAATTCATAGATCACTTCAATATTATATGCAACTGCCCTATCAAAGTCATGTAGTGAGGACCTTATTTATATGCAGCAGGGGTTAGGATTAAAATTGCTCATAAATCATTTAGGGAGTGGATATATATCTACGGCAGTAAAGAGGGAGATTTTATATATATTCAATATTCCACGACAATGCATAGAGATTCCACTATAACAGGGAACCAACAAAACAAAACCCAGAAGGCCGGTATCCTCAAAGAAGGGAACATATTATTCAATTGTGGCTCATAAGAAACAGGCATATGACAGTTGCTCATTCAGCCCCCTCGGCTCGAGTGACTCCATCCTGAATATCCATTCACATTCTCTCCTAAGAATCACCTTATCCCTATTCCCTCCTCTTGGGTTCACATTGACTACCTCTATAACACAGAATTTTATGTCACCGGGGTCACCTTTATGACACATCCACATGTGCTTAGCAAGCGGGGTTTCTCTTTTGTGTCTGATGTATCCAAGATGTTCTCCCACTCTTCTTCTGAATTCTCTCCTAGTCTTCCCTATATAATTTTTAGGGCATGAACATGTGGCCATATAAATGACCCCTGTAGTTTTGCAATTTGAGAAGTCATAAATAATATGACCACCTAATGCCATGTGTGTTCTAAATTTATTTTTAACCTCTTTCTTTGGGACACAGGGTCCTCTATAGAGCAGGTTTGATCTCTGTTTAGAAGTAGGGGTTCCCTATATATCGGGTAGAAGGGACCACTAGTGGCTGTAGGGTTTGTCAGGGCCCCCAGGGATAGCCATCGTGAGCGGGGGCGCCACAACGTTCCCCCCTAGGGTGCCAACCTCCGCGGCCAGGCAGGGTACAGCTCAGCAACGAATTAGGGACTCGAAGGTGTCACCTCAGTGTGGGCTTTGTTTGAACACTTTTGGTTTGTTTTTTATTTTTATTTTCTGTCACATTTTTTCTGGTGTATACCACACTCGTGGTTTTTAAATAATAAAGTATCATTTTAGGGAAGAAGTTATAAGGGTTAAAAGTTGACCAGCGATTTCTCATTTTTACAACACCATTTTATTTTTAGGACCACATCACATTTGAAGCCACTTTGAGGGGTCTATATGATAGAAAATACCCAAAAGTGACACCATTCAAAAAACTGCACCCCTTAAGGTGCTCAAAACCACATTCAAGAAGTTTATTAACCCTTTAGGTGCGTCACAGGAATTTTTTTGAATATTTAAAAAAAAATGAACATCTAACTTTTTCACAAAAAAAATACTTCAGGTTCAATTTTTTTTATTTTACCAAGGGTAACAGGAGAAATTGGACTGCAAAAGTTATTGTGCAATTTGTCCTGAGTACGCTGATACCTGATATGTGGGGGGGAACGACTGTTTCGGCGCATGGCAGAGCTCAGAATGGAAGGAGCGCCGTTTGACTTTTTCAATGCAAAATTGGCTGGAATTCAGATCGGACGCCATGTCACGTTTGGAGAGTCCCTGATGTACCTAAACAGTGGAAACCCCCTACAAGTGACCCCATTTTGGAAACTAGACCCCCCAAGGAACTTATCTAGATATGTGGTGAGAACTTTGAACCCACAAGGGCTTTACAGAAGTTTATAACGTACAGCGGTACAATTAAAAAATCATATTTTTTCCACAAAAATGATCTTTTCACCCCAATTTTTATTTTCCCAAGGGTAACAGGACCCTAAAAGTTATTGTGCAATTTGTCCTGAGTACGCTGATACCCCACATGTGGGGGTAAACCACTATTTGTGCGCATGGCAGAGCTTGGAAGGGAAGCAGCGCCATTTGACGTTTTTGGCTGGAATTGAGATCGGACATCATGTCGCGATTGGAAAACCCCTGATGTACCAAAACAGTGGAAACCCCCCACAAATGACACCATTTTAGAAACTAGACCCACTAAGGAACTTATCTAGATGTGTGGTGAGAACTTTGAACCCTCAAGGGCTTCACAGAAGTTTATAACGCCCGGGCGTGAAAATAAAAAATTCATATTTTTTCCACAAACATGATCTTTTAGTCACCATTTTTTTATTTTCCCAAGGGTACCAGGAGAAATTGGACCCCAAAAGTTGTTGTCCAATTTGTCCTGAGTATGCTGATACCCCATATGTGGGAGAAAACTACTGTATGGGCACACGTCGGGGCTCGGAAGGGAAGTAGTGACGTTTTGGAATGCAGACTTTGATGGAATGGTCTGCGGGTGTCATGTTGCCTTTGGAGAGCGCCTAATGTACCTAAACAGTGGAAACCCCCCACAAATGACCCCATTTTGAAAACTAGACCCCCTAAGGAACTTATCTAGATGTGAGGTGAGCACTTTGAACCCCCAAAGTCTTCACAGAAGTTTATAATGCCAGGGCATGAAAATAAAAAAATCGTATTTTTTCCACAAACATGATCAATTAGTCCCCAATTTTTCTATTTTCCCAAGGGTAACAGGAGAAATTGAACCCCAAAAGTTGTTGTCCAATTTGTCCTGAGTACGCTGACACCCCATATGTGGGAGAAAACTACTGTATGGACACACATGAGGGCTCGGAAGGGAAGTAGTGACGTTTTGGAATGCAGACTTTGATGGAATGGTCTGCGGGTGTCATGTTGCCTTTGGAGAGCCCCTAATGTACCTAAACAGTGGAAACCCCCACAAATGACCCCATTTTGGAAACGAGACCCCCTAAGGAACTTATCTAGATGTGTGGTGAGCACTTTGAACCCCCAAGGGCTTCACAGAAGTTTATAATGCCCGGGCATGAAAATTAAAAAATTGTATTTTTTCCACAAACATGATCAATTAGTCCCCAATTTTTTCATTTTCCCATTGGTAACAGGAGAAATTGGACCCCAAAAGTTGTTGTCCAATTTGTCATGAGTACGCTCACACCCCATATGTGGGAGAAAACTACTGTATGGACACACGTCGGGGCTCGGAAGGGAACCAGTGACTTTTTGGAAAGCAGACTTTGATGGAATGGTCTGCGGGTGTCATGTGCGTTTGGAGAGCCCCTGATGTACCTAAACTATTGAAACTCCCCACAAGTGACCCCATTTTGGACACTAGACCCCCCATGGAACTTATCTAGATGTGTGGTGAGCACTTTGAACCCCCAAGTGCTTCACAGAAGTTTATAACGCTCGGACGTGAAAATAAAAAAATCATTTTTTTCCACAAAAATGATATTTTTGCCCCCAATTTTTTATTTTCCTAAGGGTAACAGGAGAAATTGGACCCCAAAAATTGTTTTGCAATTTGACCTGAGTAGGCTGATACCCTACATGTGGGGGTAAAACACTGTTTGGGCGCATGGCAGAGCTTGGAAGGGAAGGAGCACCATTTGACTTTTTCAACTCAGAATTGGCTGGAATTGAAATCAGACGCCATGTTGCATTTGGAGAGGCCCTGATGTGCCCAAACAGTGGACACCCCCAATTCTAACTCCAACCCGAACCCCAACACACCCCTAACCCTAATCTCAGCCCTAACCCTAACCCTAGCCCTAACCCTAACCCTAGCCCTAACCCTACCCCTGACCCTAACTCTAATGGAAAAATGGAAATAAATACATTTTTTTAATTTTATTATTTTTCCCTAACTAAGGGGGTGATAACGAAGGTTTCATTTACTATTTATGGCGGTTTTTATATTTGGCAGCTGTTGCACGCTAAAAGACGCTTTTTATTGTAAAAATAGTTTTTGCATCACCACATATTGAGAGCTATAATTTTTCCATATTTTGACCCACCGAGTCATGTGAGGTCTTATTTTTTGCGGGACGAGTTGACGTTTTTATTGGTACCATTTTCGGGCACGTGACATTTTTTGATCGCTTTTTATTCCGATTTTTGGGACGCAGAATGAACAAAAACCAGCGTTTCATGAATTTCTTTTGGGGGGGTGCGTTTACACCGTTCCGCGTGCAGTAAAATTGATAAAGCACTTTTATTCTTCGGGGCAGTACGGTTACAGCGATACCTCATTTAGGTCTTTTTTTATGTTTTGTCGGTTTTATGCAATGAAAACTATTTTATATAAAAAATAATTATTTTTGCATCGCTTTATTCTGCGAGCTATAACTTATTTATTTTTTCGCTGATGACACTGTTTGGCGGCTCGTTTTTTGCGGGACAAGATGACGTTTTCAGCGGTACCATGGATAGTTATATGTGTCTTTTTGATCGCGCGTTATTACACTTTTTGTTTGGCGGTATGATAATAAATCATTATTTTTTGCTTCGTTTTTTATTTTTTAAGGGGTTCGCTAAAGGGGTTAACTAATGGGACAGTTTTATAGGGCGGGTCGTTACGGACGCGGCGATACCTAATATGTGTACTTTTATTGTTTTTTTTTTATTTACAAAAATAGGATTTATTTGGGGGAATATTTTTTTTTTTTTAATTTATTTGGTGATTTTTTTTAAATTTATTTTAACACTTTTTTAATTTTTTTTTAACTTTATTAAATAGTCCCAGGTGGAACATCACTGTCCTGTGACAGATCGCTGATCTGTCACATCACAGATCACTGTGACAGATCAGCGATCTGTCACAGGCAGTGCAGAAGGCTTCCTCATGCCTGCGCTTTGCAGGCACTGAGGAAGCCAGCTTCCTGCAGGCCCCCGAAGGCCCCCGTCGCCATCTTGGATTCGGGGGCCTGCAGGAAAGGAGCCCCCCGCAGCAGCGCTGCACATTGCGCTGCCGTGGGGGGCTCAGGGAAGCACGGAGGGAGCCCCCTCCCTGCCGATGCTTCCCTTTAACCCCCGGTACACCGCGATCGTGTTTGATCGCGGTGTGCATGGGGTTAACGTGTCGGGGCGGTCCGTGACCGCCCCTGACACATTGTGCCGGGTGTCAGCTGTGATAATCAGCTGACACCCGGCCGCGATCAGCGGCGCTCACCACGTGGGCGCCGCTGATCGCGGTAGACGTACTATCCCGTCCATGGGCATAGGGGCCCGGGTCCCATGGATGGGATAGTACGTCGGATGTCAGGAAGGGGTTAATGATACCATTTTGGTGTAGATACAATCTTTTTATTGCCCTTTATTGCATTTTAATGCAATACTGCGGCGAGCAAAAAATGTACTTATGGTGTTTTGAGCTTTTTTGGGGGGCAATTCTGAACGCTGCAATACCAAATATGTGTTTTTTTATTGTTTTATTTTGAATGGGGCGAATGAGGGGTGATTTCAACTTTTATCTTTTTTTCCTTTTTTTATATTTTTAAAAACATTTTTTTACTTTTCACTTGCTTCAATAGTCTCCATGGGAAACTAGAACCTGCATTCTTCTGATCACCTCTGCTACACACAAGCGATGATCAGATCGCCTGTGTTTAGCAGAAATGCTCACTTGCTTTAAGCGCCGACCGCTGGGCGGCGCTCATAGCAATCCGGCAATGACAACCACAGGGGTCTGCAGCAGACCCCGGGTTGTCATGCCAACCCATCGGCGACCTGTGGTCATGTGACATGGGTGCCAATGGGCGGGATTAGTGACATGCTTCCAGTGTGATCACAGTAAATGCCGCTGTCAGAGATTGACTGTGGCATTTATCAGGTTAACTGCCGTTCAAAACAGCTGACATGTGCCAGGAAAGATATGGGCTCAGAGCCGGAGCCCATATCATAGGTAGAGACTCGACATGCGCAGTATATAAATGGCGCAGTACATGCGCCGTACATGTACGGCACATGGCATGAAGTGGTTAATAAGTGGAAACAAATATACTTCACTACACTCTCATAAGTGATATTAATTCCTTTGCGCACCCTGACAAAACTGTATGTCATGGTCACGATGTGTATGTATAGATTGAGTTCAGTGGCTCAGCACGCTCCACACCAGGAAGATGCCAGTCTACCTGTAACAGCAGTAACCGGAGACAGATTTGATTGCTGCTGTTCAACCATTAAGATGCCATTTTCAATCACTATTAGCAGTATTTAAATATCCTGTTTGCCGATGCACTCATGTTTCGACTACTATCATACACCCCCATTGTGCAATCGCAGGTTGCCAATGAGTTCACACAGCAGCAGGGGGCCTAATGAAGGCTTCATAGGAGAACGGCTGTTTTAACTATATTCTCCAAATCTATGTTATTATTTCAACATTGCAGTATATAGCATAAGTATACAAATCTCCTAGAAGAACTAAACAATAAATTAAAAATGAAAAAAAAAGTTTATTAAAAAAATAAAAAAGAAGATATAAAAAACTTAAAACATTCCCTTTTCTCCAATTCAAATGTAAGCAAATTAAAAAAAAAACATATTTGGTAGAGTTGTGTCTGTAAAAGTCCAATCTACCAAAACATAAAATCATTTCAACTGTACATAAATGCCAAACAAAAACCACAAGTTTCAGTTTTTCGCAGTTGCTGCAGTTTCTTCCCAAAAAATTGCAAATAAAAGCAATTAAAATACTATATGCACCATATCTTAGAGCAATAATTCAAAAGGAGAAAATGCTTCTTCACAGTGTGAGTTCACAGATACGGTAATTATAATCTGATTTTTCTCTATCTCAGACAGACACGCACAAGGGCCAGTATGCACTGACAGACGTGAGATTCTTCAGACATAATGAAAATAAACTAATTTAACTGAAACAGAGGTTTATTTTTTTACCCATGAATTGTCATATAATTAATATATTTTGGATTTTTGGCCAAGAATTTTTTAAATAAGTCAAAAAGTGACTGTATGTTCCAATCGGGCATGTCAGATTTCAGACTACTGATCACATTATTGTCCCAGAGATAAGCCACTGGCCAACATGTCAGTCAGCAATTTTCTCAGGGACAACACAGGAGTGCTTGGCTTAGAGTAGGAACGAAGCTTAGTTAACCTGACAACCATCTAATGTGTATGTCTGTCTGTACTGTCATCCTGCCGGCCTTTGATAGCATACAGATTCATATATAGCAAAGGTTATCATGATTCCCAAAGCAAGCCATCATGATAACTTGTTACAGGATATTATCTCACTTTGGACTTTTTACCAGATGCACGGATAAGGTGTCATCTGAGAACGCTCGTGTGCTAATAGAGTATCTTCTGCGTGCTTGAACTTAATTCTTTTTAAGTCCAAGTGGGCATTACAGAATTTTCACTGGGGCCATGTATTTCATCACCTTGTCTGATGCTGGCCAATCATAATCTGGCAGCAATAGGAGAACAAACGAAAGGAGAACACAACCCCACCATAGCTTAGAACAGATTTCTCACTGTATGAGATGTATAATGTCAGACAGACTGGTCTCCTGGTCTAACCTCCTGCATGATTAGAAAGCACAGATGACTCACATCTTTCAGATAAGGCAACTGTTGGGGAGGGGAAAACCATTGAGCTTAGCTGTGTCACATTGCAATCTTTTGTATCAGCTGTCTGCCTCTCATAGCATTGTCAGCTATGCTGTACTACCCCATCCACCATGCTGCCAGTACAGAGATGTGGACAGAATTACACTTATGTCTGTTGAGCTAAAATTGTGCTCACTCTACAGTGAGATCAAAGTAGGGTTTCATTATATCTCCCACAGGAGTTGTACAGAACAGGCAGGATATGCCTGTGTGAAATCTAATGACAGCATGTTCTCATTGTAGAATGGTTACAAGGTATTTGAACACAACAGACATAAGTGTGATCACTGACACACTTAATAATTAGGAGAGCTGTCAGAAAGGTTTATAATGTGACACAATTAAGCTCAGCTGCAATGACTCATGCAAGAGGTTAGACCAGAAGACCAGAGCTGCCATTAAATGTCTCACACACTGACAAACCTGCTCTAAGCCATGGTGGGGGGGTGTCCTTTTCTTTGTGCATTTCTGCCTGCTTATGATTGGTCAATATCATACAAGAAAAAGAAGGACACACCTCCAGTGAAAACTGTTAAAAACCACTGGGACTTAAAAAAGGTATCAAATTAGTTTTCATATATTTTGATTGCTAGCATCTCAACAATTGAGGCAAGAAGGAAAAAAACAACAAACTTTTATTCCTCTCTGAAGCCACTATTACATTCTACATCAAGTTCAAGATCAGAAATTTGGTGAAATGTCCTCTTTAAGAGAATTAAATAACTTTATTTTGCACAAGCCATTGATTGATATCATGCTACGTGTCGAATTGCACTGTTTTGATATCCCAATGCTGTGCTATCTGTGTCAAGGTATTCTCTATTAGATTTGTATGTACTGGACAAAAATAATTTTTCATTTTTCTTTTTAAAATCACCACTCCATCAAATGAACGTATCTGCAAACAATTAAGATAAAAAAATACACATGGCATAATTTGAGCAATCAGAAAAAAGATAAAAGAACCTCTTATAAAATTATATCAAGTTGCAACAAAACTTTATTACACAAATAGGTTTCAATAAAAACATAAGGGTTTTTTTTTCTATTCCTTGTCTCTTGCATTGACATTTCCATTATGCTTTTACAGTGTAGAATATAAGTATGTTATACACTACCGATTTTGCTAGAAAGAATGGAGAGATCTGTAATTTTTATCTTAGGTACACCTCAACTGTGAGAGACAGAATCTAAAAATAAAAAATAAAAAAACCCATTGTATGATTTTAAAATAATTAAATTGCATTTTATTGCATTAAATACTGTAAGTATTTGATCACCTACCAACCAGCAAGAATTCTGGCTCTCACAGACCTGTACATTTTTCTTTAAGAATCCCTCTTACTCTGTACTTAATACTTGTATTAATTGCATCTGCTTGAACTCTTTACCTATATAAAAGACATCTCTCCACACACTCAATAAATCACACTCAAACCTCTCCTCCATGGCCAAGACCAAAAGGCTGTTGAAGGACACCAGGGACAAAATTGTAGACCTGCACAAGGCTGGGATGGGCTACAGGACAATAGGCAAGCAGCTTGCTGAAATGGCAACTGTCAGCACAATTATTAGAAAATGGAAGAAACACAAGATGACAGTTTATCTTCCTTTGTCTGGGGATCCATGCAAGATCTCACCTCGTGGGGTAAGGGTGATTCTGAGAAATGTCAGGAATCAGCTCAGAACTACACGGGAGGACCTGGTCAATGACCTGAATAGAGCTGGGACATCAGTCTCAAACATTACTGTTAGTAACTGACTACGCCATCATGGATTAAAATCCTGCATGGCACACAAGGTATCCCTGCTCATGTCAGCACATGTCGAGGCCCATTTCAAGCTCACCAATGTCTATCTGGATGATTCAGAGGAGGCATGGGAGAAGGTCATGTGGTCAGATAAGACCAAAATAACACTATTTGGTATCAACTCCACTTGCTCTGTTTGGAGGAAGAAGAAAGATGAGTACAACCCCACAACACCTCCTCAACCGTGAAGCACAGTGGGGGAAATATCATACTTTGGGGGTGCTTTTCTGCAAAGGGGACAGGATGACTGCCCCGTATTGAAAGAATGGATAAAATCATGTATCACAAGATTTTGGCCAACAGCCTCTTTCCCTCAGTAAGAGCATTTAAGATGGGTTGTGGCTGGCTCTTCCAGTATGACAATGACCTGAAACATACAGCCAGGGCAACTAAGGAGTGGCTCCATAAGAAGCATTTCAAGGTCCTGGAGTGGTCTAGCCAGTCTCCAGCCCTGAACCCAATAGAAAATCTTTGGAGGGAGCTGAAACTCAATGCTGCCCAGTGACAACCCAGAAACCTGAAAGATCTGGAGAAGATCTGTATGGAGGAGTGGGCCAAAATCCATGCTGCAGTGTGTGCAAACTTGGTCAAGAACTACAGGAAAAGTATGATCTCTTTAAGGTTTCTGCATCAAATATTAATTTTTTTTCTATTTGCATCAAATACTTATTTCATGCAATAAAATGCAAATTAATTATGTAAAAATCATACACTGTGATTTTCTAGATTTTTTTTTAAAAGTCTGTCTCTCACAGTTGAAGTGTACGTACGATAAAAATGAGACCTCTTCATTCTTTGTTGGTCGGAAAACTTGCAAAATCAGAAGTGTATCAAATATTTATCTTCCCCTCTATGTTTTTATGAAATCTATTTGTGTGTTTATCATTTTTCGGATGGCTATATCTATGGAATTTTAAATATCATAGGACTATATTGGTTTACTATGGTACAATTTGAGTTTGAAGGCATCAGTAGAGGTTACAGGTTGTGCAGTATTTAACTCTAAGCTATGACATATATAAACAGAAGGTCAAAAATTAAGAAGAGGATGTGTAGAATCAGAGTCGCAGAGTGTTCTAGTTGTAGGCCATATGGGTATCCTGCACACATTGCCCTTTATAGATTTCTGCAATGTTAAATAAAACTGATATGAAAAAAATGATGCACTAAGATTGCTTTTAGCCTTCATAAACTAGCTTTGCTTGTAAAGAAAGAAGTGTATAAAGAGCACTTTTAGAGACAGTAAAGGGAATCTGTCACCTATATTAGTGATATCATGTAAAGATATCACTAAATTGTGCATCCTATAAGGATTCTAGTTGGGCCTTTGATTCCCCCCGACCACGCACCTTTGAGGCATAAATACCTTTTTTAGCTTGTTGTGGATGCATGCAAATTGCCACGGTCCAGTCCGATGGGCATGGCTTAGGAGTCTTCTCCCCACCACCTCCTCGGCTTGCTTCACGTAATCTTCGTCTGTGAATACCACAGACACCGTTGGTTTCCACACTTGCGCAATGTAAAGGCCCCCGGCGCCTGCGCAGTATGCTTTGCCCAACTGTGGGCGAAGCATATAATCGCTACTGCGCAAGCGCCGGTATTTTCCAGCGCGGTCTATGCCCCGGAAGTGTGTCCTGCATGTGAAGACTTACTAGAATCCTTATGGGACGCACAATTTAGTGATATCTTTACATGATATCACTAATATAGGTGACAGATTCCCTTTAAAGAAATTGCCAAATATACACTATGCTTTATCTTCCAGGTTCAGTGAATTCTACACTTAAAACTGTCAATTTTCCTTTATTAAACAACCCATCAACTGCAAGGTTAGAGGGTAACTCTAAGCTTCAAAGTCTCCTATCTGTGGCAAACACAAAAAGCACTAAAATCTTGATAATCAAAGTATATTCAGAAAATGCCTTTTATTCTAATAGATGCCTGCTGGTATGTTCAGTGTCCCAGAATGTACCTGCTGGTTAGTTCAAAATCAAAACCTATACAAGATCAAATTTATGCATAATTATATGTTCTGCTTCCTGCGCAACAGATAATCTTTACTGTAGTCCTTTAGTGGCAGTTAACATAGATTTAATGTATCTGGAAGAAAAAAGGAACTGTGAGCACTCAAGCTACGAAAAAGTCTCCATGCATAGTCAGCACAGATTGTTATATGTTATCCGCAAGTCGAGAACATTGGCCACGGTAGGTTTGGAGGACATTTGCTAATGCCAGATCATTCATTTGTTGTCTTTTATGTTTGTTAATGTGTGTTTTCCAGATGTTTTCAGCTCATATTGGTGTGACTTTTTAAAAATTGAAGTAAACTTTAGGTACATCTAGACTTTTTGTGCACATTTTACAACATTTTAGCAAAACATGCATCTTAGTTGTAAAAGAAGGTAAACGACAAAAATAAAGAGCATGTATAAATTTGTGCAGAATCACGTATACCTGTCCAAAATATCAATGAATACTAGACAAAAAGGAAAAAGCGAGTTGAAAAAAATTACATAATTACAAAATGTTTGTACTATGTTTACTTTGAGGAAAAAAGTATCAGGTTTTCTTGTTTTTTTAAATGAATTTTTATGTGCCATATTTTGATGCAGACAATTCTAAAGTGAACCTGTTATCAGGATTTTGCGAAGGAAACTACAGGTATTGTCAGGTTGGTACTGTTACACTGATTAAAATGATATCTGGGTTGAATAAATCTATCTTGTGGTTGTTGTTTAATTTTTGTTTGCAGTTCAGAGTTAATGAGATGCTTGTGCTCTAGAGTGGGCCTGTGAGCAGGATTTTGGGAGGGTCTTTTTGCTGAATTTTTTTTTAGCTCCAATAAAATGGCGACTGCGCATGCTCAGAAGCATCTATCTGCAAGTGATGCTCTCAATCTGCGCCGCCCACTGTGTTTCGATGACCAGTGCAGGAGCATTGCTATGGTCAGTGGTAATGATTTCCTCTTCTTGTGCACGCTCCTGCACTGGCCCACAGAAAACAGTGGGCGGCACATGCGTCTGACCTGGTGTTGTTTTGTTTGACACTAGATTCACAAATGTGTTGGACATTCAATTGATGACAAGCTTAAAAGGAATATGTCACCCCATTTTAGCCCTATCAGCTGCCAGCACCGCCATCAGGGGCTTATCTACAGCATTCTGTAATGCTGTAGATAAGCCCCCGATGAAACCTGAAAGATAAGAAAAACATGTTAGATTATACTCACCGGGGGGCGGAGTCGGGTGCGGTGGGTGTCGCGGTCCGGCGCCTCCCATCTTCATACAATGATGTCCTCCTCCTTGCTTCTCCCTCGGCTCCTGCGCAGGCATACTTTATCTGCCCTGTTGAGGGCAGAGTAAAGTACTGCAGTGCGCAGGTGCCGGGAAAGGTCAGAGGGGTCCGGCTCCTGCGCACTGCAGTACTCTGTTCTGCCCACAACAGGGCAGATAAAGTATGCCTGCGCCAGAGCAAAGGGAGAAGCAAGGAGGAGGACATCATCATATGTCCATGAAGATGGGAGGTGCTGGACCGGACGGCGACACCCATCGGACAGGACCGAACGCTGCGGTGAGTATAATCTAACTCTTTTTTCTTATCTTTCAGGTTACATTGGGGGCTTATCTACAGCATTACAGAATGCTGTAGAAAAGCCCCCGATGGCGGTGCCGGCAGCTGATAGGGCTAAAATGGGGTGACAGATTCCCTTTAAAGAGATACAATGGGAAGTGACCAAAAGTATGGGTGTCTTCTTTTAACTGCTTCAAGTCTTTACAAACATGAAGCGGTTAAAAGACAGTCAAAAACTGATCATATGCACAGCAAGTCATTTTTACTTTTTACAGTGCATGTGTTTCTTATTTTTAAAGGGAATCCTGTCAGTAGAATTTCACACCCCAGTAGTTATATGAAAGACAAGGCCAGCAATACCTCTACATGATCAGTCCATTTCTCCGTTACTGAGAAATCAGTGTGTGAATTGGTAAGCAAATGAGAATGAAGGACTACAGTAGATCTAAAGCCTCCGTCACTATAGCTCTATTCCCCATCCAGTCCCACCTCCTCCGGCTTAAGGCAAAGCAACGGGTAATCAAGTAGGAGGTGGCGCTAGGCGGAGAGAAGAGTTGAAGTGACGGAGGCTTCAGATCTACAGCTTTATTTCAGGATCAATTCAAATGCTGATTTATCAGTAATGGAGGAGCGGACTGGCCATGTAAAATCTACATGCACATATAAATAGCTTGCGGACATATTCCCTTTAATGTTTATTGAGAGCGTTGTCAGTTTGGCTACAGAGCTGACCTACCTGAAAAAGACCTAGGAGCTGTAGGTTAATACTATTTATGTCCGGCACCCAAGGATGCATTCATAATTGCCCAAGCAAAAAGCACAGTAAATGTTTTGTTGTTCTCTACTTCTGCTGTATCTGAATATTTTGTGCTGCTGTCTTGATGAGTGGGTTAATTTTGCCTGACTTTGACACAATTGATGGAAACATTGGTGCACTGGTCATGTTTACAAAGGTTAAAACAGAATTGTTGCATGCCGAGATCTGAAATGGTAGACATACTGCTTTCCACAGTGCTGATAACACTCCTTGAATACTTAAAAGTGTTCTCCTCTTGACCATAGTGAGTTCGGGGCATAGTCAAGATGTTAGGGCACGATCTGTGTGTAAACGGGAAGCAAGCAATTTTCACCGATTCTTTCATCCAGGAAAGCTGGAAGTAATTGGATCCTTTATGCTTTCTATGTGATCTAGGTGGAATGCAAATAAGCCCACATAAATGAATCATAGGAAAGAAAATCTGTGTCGGGCACACGGCAGCTTATAAATATTGCTTACGACATGTAACTCCTGTAACTGTTTTAGAGGACGAATAATACATAAACTAAATATTTCACATATGTGAAGATGTCAAGGAACTTAGAAAAGTCTTTAATAATTCATTCAGAAGCTCACCATGCACACACTGTTAAAATATTATATTACTAGAATAAAAGAATGCTTGATATGAGAAAAGGATGTATCCTGATTAACATAACTGCACTGATCATCAAAACCATGATTTTAACCAAAGGAGTGATGAGGTCTTTCTTCCAAATTCATTATCAGTGTTTTTGCTGATAGCCTCAAAATATAAAGAATTAAAAAAAGCTCATTCCTAAAATTTGCTTTTCTGCACAATATTTTTGCAAATGAATCGAATAAGTTGTCAATTTGTATTTAAATGTGTGCTACAATCTTCACAAGTCTTTCTCCAAATTCCCATAACCTATTAAAAATATGATTCACGGCTAAATTGATACATTTTTATCTTTAGAGTGATGAAGACAGTCTTCATTGTACTAAAATATTTTAATCAAATCACGGCGGCTCATTGAAATGTCATTTGATTAGAGCTGACAGGATTAGTTAATATGTACGAAAGTGAAATGCTTACACCCTCTGAAAGCACTTACTCACCTCATAAGAGAAATGTTCATGATGTTAACACAGTGTTCAGCCTTTAGGTACAGACTAAAGAAAATTACTGATTGTCCTTATGGAGATGAACATAAGGATGAGTGACCTCATGGAGATCAACATCCAACACTGCGGAGACACCATCACATGTTTCTCAACGCAGTGATCTAGAGAAATGCCCCCATCCCTTATGGGAAATATGCAAAAGCATGTAAATCAACAGCCGCGGAGACACCATCACATGTTTCTCAACGCAAGCAATGACTAGCCAGGTCTTTCCCCGGGAAGGAACAACCACGGGAAGGGCAGTCTCCAATGAAGGAAACCACCTATGCCAAAACATGGTATCCATCCACAGACAGCTGTTTCGGGGTATTGCCCCTCATCAGTGTGGAGTAGGAAACTGGCTAGTAGGAGCAATGCCTAGTGAAAGGCTATGAACATAAGGATGAGTGACCTCATGGAGATCAACATCCAACACTGCGGAGACACCATCACATGTTTCTCAACGCAGTGATCTAGAGCAATGCCCCCATCCCTTATGGGAAATATGCAAAAGCATGTAAATCAACAGCCGCGGAGACACCATCACATGTTTCTCAACGCAAGCAATGACTAGCCAGGTCTTTCCCCGGGAAGGAACAACCACGGGAAGGGCAGTCTCCAATGAAGGAAGCCACCTATGCCAAAACATGGTATCCATCCACAGACAGCTGTTTCGGGGTATTGCCCCTCATCAGTGTGGAGTAGGAAACTGGCTAGTAGGAGCAATGCCTAGTGAAAGGCTATGAACATAAGGATGAGTGACCTCATGGAGATCAACATCCAACACTGCGGAGACACCATCACATGTTTCTCAACGCAGTGATCTAGAGCAATGCCCCCATCCCTTATGGGAAATATGCAAAAGCATGTAAATCAACAGCCGCGGAGACACCATCACATGTTTCTCAACGCAAGCAATGACTAGCCAGGTCTTTCCCCGGGAAGGAACAACCACGGGAAGGGCAGTCTCCAATGAAGGAAACCACCTATGCCAAAACATGGTATCCATCCACAGACAGCTGTTTCGGGGTATTGCCCCTCATCAGTGTGGAGTAGGAAACTGGCTAGTAGGAGCAATGCCTAGTGAAAGGCTATGAACATAAGGATGAGTGACCTCATGGAGATCAACATCCAACACTGCGGAGACACCATCACATGTTTCTCAACGCAGTGATCTAGAGCAATGCCCCCATCCCTTATGGGAAATATGCAAAAGCATGTAAATCAACAGCCGCGGAGACACCATCACATGTTTCTCAACGCAAGCAATGACTAGCCAGGTCTTTCCCCGGGAAGGAACAACCACGGGAAGGGCAGTCTCCAATGAAGGAAACCACCTATGCCAAAACATGGTATCCATCCACAGACAGCTGTTTCGGGGTATTGCCCCTCATCAGTGTGGAGTAGGAAACTGGCTAGTAGGAGCAATGCCTAGTGAAAGGCTATGAACATAAGGATGAGTGACCTCATGGAGATCAACATCCAACACTGCGGAGACACCATCACATGTTTCTCAACGCAGTGATCTAGAGCAATGCCCCCATCCCTTATGGGAAATATGCAAAAGCATGTAAATCAACAGCCGCGGAGACACCATCACATGTTTCTCAACGCAAGCAATGACTAGCCAGGTCTTTCCCCGGGAAGGAACAACCACGGGAAGGGCAGTCTCCAATGAAGGAAACCACCTATGCCAAAACATGGTATCCATCCACAGACAGCTGTTTCGGGGTATTGCCCCTCATCAGTGTGGAGTAGGAAACTGGCTAGTAGGAGCAATGCCTAGTGAAAGGCTATGAACATAAGGATGAGTGACCTCATGGAGATCAACATCCAACACTGCGGAGACACCATCACATGTTTCTCAACGCAGTGATCTAGAGCAATGCCCCCATCCCTTATGGGAAATATGCAAAAGCATGTAAATCAACAGCCGCGGAGACACCATCACATGTTTCTCAACGCAAGCAATGACTAGCCAGGTCTTTCCCCGGGAAGGAACAACCACGGGAAGGGCAGTCTCCAATGAAGGAAACCACCTATGCCAAAACATGGTATCCATCCACAGACAGCTGTTTCGGGGTATTGCCCCTCATCAGTGTGGAGTAGGAAACTGGCTAATAGGAGCAATGCCTAGTGAAAGGCTATGAACATAAGGATGAGTGACCTCATGGAGATCAACATCCAACACTGCGGAGACACCATCACATGTTTCTCAACGCAGTGATCTAGAGCAATGCCCCCATCCCTTATGGGAAATATGCAAAAGCATGTAAATCAACAGCCGCGGAGACACCATCACATGTTTCTCAACGCAAGCAATGACTAGCCAGGTCTTTCCCCGGGAAGGAACAACCACGGGAAGGGCAGTCTCCAATGAAGGAAACCACCTATGCCAAAACATGGTATCCATCCACAGACAGCTGTTTCGGGGTATTGCCCCTCATCAGTGTGGAGTAGGAAACTGGCTAGTAGGAGCAATGCCTAGTGAAAGGCTATGAACATAAGGATGAGTGACCTCATGGAGATCAACATCCAACACTGCGGAGACACCATCACATGTTTCTCAACGCAGTGATCTAGAGCAATGCCCCCATCCCTTATGGGAAATATGCAAAAGCATGTAAATCAACAGCCGCGGAGACACCATCACATGTTTCTCAACGCAAGCAATGACTAGCCAGGTCTTTCCCCGGGAAGGAACAACCACGGGAAGGGCAGTCTCCAATGAAGGAAACCACCTATGCCAAAACATGGTATCCATCCACAGACAGCTGTTTCGGGGTATTGCCCCTCATCAGTGTGGAGTAGGAAACTGGCTAGTAGGAGCAATGCCTAGTGAAAGGCTATGAACATAAGGATGAGTGACCTCATGGAGATCAACATCCAACACTGCGGAGACACCATCACATGTTTCTCAACGCAGTGATCTAGAGCAATGCCCCCATCCCTTATGGGAAATATGCAAAAGCATGTAAATCAACAGCCGCGGAGACACCATCACATGTTTCTCAACGCAAGCAATGACTAGCCAGGTCTTTCCCCGGGAAGGAACAACCACAGGAAGGGCAGTCTCCAATGAAGGAAACCACCTATGCCAAAACATGGTATCCATCCACAGACAGCTGTTTCGGGGTATTGCCCCTCATCAGTGTGGAGTAGGAAACTGGCTAGTAGGAGCAATGCCTAGTGAAAGGCTATGAACATAAGGATGAGTGACCTCATGGAGATCAACATCCAACACTGCGGAGACACCATCACATGTTTCTCAACGCAGTGATCTAGAGCAATGCCCCCATCCCTTATGGGAAATATGCAAAAGCATGTAAATCAACAGCCGCGGAGACACCATCACATGTTTCTCAACGCAAGCAATGACTAGCCAGGTCTTTCCCCGGGAAGGAACAACCACGGGAAGGGCAGTCTCCAATGAAGGAAACCACCTATGCCAAAACATGGTATCCATCCACAGACAGCTGTTTCGGGGTATTGCCCCTCATCAGTGTGGAAACAGCTGTCTGTGGATGGATACCATGTTTTGGCATAGGTGGTTTCCTTCATTGGAGACTGCCCTTCCCGTGGTTGTTCCTTCCCGGGGAAAGACCTGGCTAGTCATTGCTTGCGTTGAGAAACATGTGATGGTGTCTCCGCGGCTGTTGATTTACATGCTTTTGCATATTTCCCATAAGGGATGGGGGCATTGCTCTAGATCACTGCGTTGAGAAACATGTGATGGTGTCTCCGCAGTGTTGGATGTTGATCTCCATGAGGTCACTCATCCTTATGTTCATAGCCTTTCACTAGGCATTGCTCCTACTAGCCTACTCCACACTGATGAGGGGCAATACCCCGAAACAGCTGTCTGTGGATGGATACCATGTTTTGGCATAGGTGGTTTCCTTCATTGGAGACTGCCCTTCCCGTGGTTGTTCCTTCCCGGGGAAAGACCTGGCTAGTCATTGCTTGCGTTGAGAAACATGTGATGGTGTCTCCGCGGCTGTTGATTTACATGCTTTTGCATATTTCCCATAAGGGATGGGGGCATTGCTCTAGATCACTGCGTTGAGAAACATGTGATGGTGTCTCCGCAGTGTTGGATGTTGATCTCCATGAGGTCACTCATCCTTATGTTCATAGCCTTTCACTAGGCATTGCTCCTACTAGCCAGTTTCCTACTCCACACTGATGAGGGGCAATACCCCGAAACAGCTGTCTGTGGATGGATACCATGTTTTGGCATAGGTGGTTTCCTTCATTGGAGACTGCCCTTCCCGTGGTTGTTCCTTCCCGGGGAAAGACCTGGCTAGTCATTGCTTGCGTTGAGAAACATGTGATGGTGTCTCCGCGGCTGTTGATTTACATGCTTTTGCATATTTCCCATAAGGGATGGGGGCATTGCTCTAGATCACTGCGTTGAGAAACATGTGATGGTGTCTCCGCAGTGTTGGATGTTGATCTCCATGAGGTCACTCATCCTTATGTTCATAGCCTTTCACTAGGCATTGCTCCTACTAGCCAGTTTCCTACTCCACACTGATGAGGGGCAATACCCCGAAACAGCTGTCTGTGGATGGATACCATGTTTTGGCATAGGTGGTTTCCTTCATTGGAGACTGCCCTTCCCGTGGTTGTTCCTTCCCGGGGAAAGACCTGGCTAGTCATTGCTTGCGTTGAGAAACATGTGATGGTGTCTCCGCGGCTGTTGATTTACATGCTTGTCCTTATGGAGATTCAGAAATGGTAGGTAGTTATTTAAGGTATGCAAACAAACTTTCCAAAGCCGGGGGTTATAACCAGAAAAAAAATCAGGAAGTTCCCCCGAACCTGATGGAATTAAGGTCCTAAAACAGCTAGGAAATGGCCAACTGGTCAAGTCAACTGGCCAGGCACTCTGATGAGCTGTGTGTACAAGAAGGGATAAACTGTTATAAACAGGTCACCAAGGAGAATGGCAGGAATAGGCTAGGCCACCAGGAAACCAGAAAGGATGGTCACTTAGCGAATTTCAGACCCCTAATCCTAACAACACAACAAACAGTAGCCATGGAGCGTACCTACGATGCCCTAGACGCTTCGACACAGCTGGAGAACTAGGCCTAAAGCAAGAAAGGTGAAATCTAAACTGCCCTGGAGTAGAACCCCAAAGAAATAGATAGCCCCGAAACATATTGTCGGTGAGACCAGATGAGGGACAAACACAGGCAGAAAATAGACCGAGCAAATGATGGGGCCCAAACTGTCTAGATAGGATAGGAAAGGAAAGTCACTGTCTGCAATCACACAAAAACCCTAAAAAAATCCAACATGTCTGATGTACAAAAAACACTGAGGTCTCACGACCTCTCCCCCACTATATCAGCATTCTGGTGTAAACTGGCAGCAAAGCAAAAGAGACAAATATAACAGGGGCCTGAACAAACTGACACAAGCTGTAACATATGGAGTGGGGTCCAGCACAGCCCCAGCAGGGAGCACGCTGAACCCGCACAGCAAAGCAGAAAGAGGTAAAACCAGATCAGAAGCAAAGGATTAGCAAATGAACAACTTAGCTAAAAAATGCAGGATCAGGCAGGAGACAGCAGACCTCAAGTTGCACAGGAGGAACTAATCACCAGCAACAATTGAGGGAAGCCTGCTCACTTAAATACTCACAATCAGTAACCCCAGATTTCCAATCATCATCATTAGGTGGCAGACCTCTGTCAATCCGGCCAGCTCCACTACCCACAGTAACCACCAGAGGGATCCTCGACTAAGAAGAGAATTCACAACAATAAACAGCACAGAAGTTCGGCAAGGAAAGTTCATTACTCATAAAAATGTAGCTCTAAGTAGGTTTTATTTTTTTGAACTCTTCCTCATTAATATACATCAAATTTTAGACATATTCTGGTCTAGTAAGAATGCCGATCCAACATTGAAACAGCACCATTTGTACTTTTTGACCCATGTTTAAACTTTATTTAGGTAATAATATCAAAGTCCCCAAATTTTGCCTATGAAGTTGGCCAGTGCTTGGCATTAATGATCTGTAAGTTGTCTGCTTTAGAAGTTGCTGCAATTAGAGGTGTTCTCCAGATTAAGGCTACAAGTCTGCAGTCACTCTGTAGACTTGTGAATCCTCACATCAATGCATGCTGTGAGGATTCTCAGGTGCCAGGAGCATGATAGCAAGTATGTGATTAGCATACATGCCGTCACGTGCCGTCTAGATATGCAAGGCCTCGTTCAACGCAAGTGTACTGGGCAAGGCCAGACAAGTCTAGTCAGAATGAGGCTATAAGTATGCAAATAGCATGACTGCCTGCTCCCTGCACCGGCATTGGAGAATCCTCACATCATACAGTGTGCATGATGTGAGGATTCACAAGCCTGCAGTCACATAAAATGACTGCAGACTTGTAGCCTAAGGCTGGACAACCCCTTTAACAATTACTGTGACTGATTTCAGAATTTAAAAAATGTCAAGGCATAACTATTGACGTGTTGCCTTCTTTTCTAGATCGGTTACAGAAAGCTCTGCTCTACAATACACTGTCTCTCCATATTACACAAGACTGCTGTAGAAAAGTAAGAGAATATGGCAAAACAAATCATGGTGCTACAGGATAAAACCAAGTACAACAATGGGAAATATGGGCAAGAAAAAGAAATGATGTACTTTATGTGTAGCAAAAGGGAGGTTATGTGGAGACACCGAGGAGGAGAGATATTCTTTGAACAGCCTAGATAAATTCGATCTTTTCAGTACCTGACTATGCTATAATGGGGCAGAAAGTTATTCTGCTGGTTTTTCTCCCATTTTTTTCATGTTCTTATATATCTAACCTCATCTCAGTTTTACGCAGTCTACGATTTTGGAAAGCAAGAAACAGATCATGTTTTAAAGGCATCTTTACTTTATATGATCTTTATTTTATTAGGGGAAATAAAATGTGTGGTTTTTATATATTTTACTTATTGCTATTGTGAAGTTATATGCATGTTTTCCAACTGTTACTATACAGTATATCTTTTTGCTACTACATGATTTTAGGTGTTAAGTTTGGTAAGTTTCAAACAGAAAACTTTCCTCCTTCACAGGCTCCATAGCAACAACACGGCCATAAATTATGACACATAGCCTGCAGTAAAACCTCCTTTCTGTTGAATCATAAAGGAGTCAATGGACAGAGTTGTTTATACT
The DNA here is from genome assembly GCF_039654945.1 of Dendrobates tinctorius. Taxonomy (NCBI): domain Eukaryota; kingdom Metazoa; phylum Chordata; class Amphibia; order Anura; family Dendrobatidae; genus Dendrobates; species Dendrobates tinctorius. The sequence continues at coordinate 30,649,192 of NW_027361703.1, read as the reverse complement.
GACCTTTGTTGGAGAATAAAAACAATAAAACAATAATAGGAATTGGGCTATGCATAAATCATCATAACATGCAAGCTGCTATAGGCCACTTCTTGACTTTTATCCCTTCACCCATTTTGATAAATCAGACACATTAGATGAAAATTAGCATTATGGCAATTTACTTATTTTGATTTGTCACAGTCAAAATTTTACTTTTCATAGCAAAAAGGACTTGAGAAAATCTTCAGAGAAAATGATAATTATATTTTTTCATCTTCCAGTAATGCCACTATATTCAATTTTCAACATCTAAAACCTAAGATCATCACAACAAAAAGATATTTATTATGTTTGAATAATCCAAGTTTTATTTTATAACTCTCTAAGAGCAACTCACTACAGCTATCTCCTACCTAAAGTAATTCAATAACGTTTTCTGCAATGATTGGTCAAAATCTATTTACTTGCATCTTTAACAGTCTTCTTTTAAATAATGCTTAAGGCCTCTTCACACTTCAGTTGTTTGACGTCAGTCAAAATCCGCCTTTTTTTAAAAAAAGCGGATCCGCCATTTTTTGGCGGATCCGTTTTTTTTTCCATAGACTTGCATTAGCGGCGGATTATGACTGATGGTCATCCGTTGGATCTGTTTTTTGACGGATCCGTTAGAATTTTAGCATCCACCGGCTGGAGTAGACGGACAAAGGAACGTTTTCTTCCAGCGGCGGACCGCTATTTTAAACTGCGTGTGCTCGTCACTTTTTTCCCTTTTATGCATTTTAACCCTAAACTGCGCTCTGGAAGCGGCAAAAAATCTCTCTCCCTCTCTCTCCTGTTTTCCAGAGTTCTGTTCTTTTAAATTACAGCCACTGGCGGATCCGTCCACAAAACGGATCCGGTCCATCCGTTTGTTACATAGCGGAAACGGATCCGTTTTTTCACGCTTTGGTGGATTCCAACTGACGTCAAATAACTGAAGTATGAAACAGGCCTAAAAGGCTTCTCCAAGAATAGAACAAAATAAGGAAAATGTCATTATGACTAAATATCTAAATTCATTAATTAGCAATTAACATTTGCTTAATCAAGTGATATTATCACTAGTACATTAAAGGGGCAGCTGTCTGTCACAGAGAAAATGTTAGTAGCTCAGGTGTTTGTGAGCATGTGCTGTAAGTCACTCCGACTCCTTCTTTAATGTGTAGGAAGATGTACTCATAGTAGATGCTCTGATGTATTTCTCGTGATACCACAGGTGAAAAGGTAAGCAGATCACAGTGCTACCAACTTTGTTTTTCTAATCTAAAACTGGATATACCAGGGGTGCTGAGGTAGGAATAGGCTGCTCACACTGCTGTCCACCCTTATCTTTCTGACTTTCTGATATAATACTGGAGATGTCAGGTGTGTTTAGGTAAGAATAGGCTGCTCACACTGCTGTCCACCCTTATCTTTCTGATATAATACTGGAGATGTCAGGTGTGTTTAGGTAAGAATAGGCTGCTCACACTGCTGCCCACCCTTATCTTTCTGATATAATAATGGAGATGCAGGTGTGCTGAGGAAAGATTAGGCTGCTCATACTGCTGTCCACCCTTATCTTTCTGATATAATACTGGAGATGCAGGTGTGCTGAGGAAAGATTAGGCTGCTCATACTGCTGTCCATCCTTATCTTTCTGATATAATACTGGAGATGCCAGGTATGCTGAGGTAAAAATCTGCTCACACTGGTGTCCACCATAACTTTCTGATCTAATACTGGAGATATCAGAGGTGCTGAGGTAAGAAGAGACAACTCACACTGATGTTCCCCTCCATAGAGGTGTGTGAAAATGTGCTTCTACTGTACACTAAGGGAACTTCTATTGTACTCTAAGGGAACACCATCAGGACTATTCCAAGTGGACTAAACATTTTATATTGAATATAAATACTTTATATATACTGTGTTTGCTATACCATAGTGTCTATTTTAAATCTATGTTACAACATTTATATATGCTCACTCTTGTTTTTATATTTTATGCACCAGTTAGGAAACACGTTTATGTTTATTTCTTCTTTTATTTATCATTTTTAGTGAATAGCGCAACAGATTCTCTTTTTTTCGTTTTTCCACTTTATTCTTTATGGATTTTCACACAGGATCCGTTTTTCTGTTTTGCAGCTTCCTCACTTCTGTACATTCTTTACTCCCACTTCTTGGGATGATAATGTTTTTACCTTCTATGAAGTAAGAAGATGCTGCTCATACTGCTGTCCCCCTCCCTTGTGGTGTAGTAAGACATGTTTCTAGTAGATATTATGATCTAATACTGGAGATACCATGGTGCTGAGGTAAGAAGGAGCTGCTCACACTGCTGTCTTCCCTATCTATCTGATCTAATATTGTAGATATCTAGGGTGCTCAGATAAGAAGATGCTGTTTACACTGCTGTCCACTCTGTCTATCTGATCTAATACTGGAGATACCAGGGATGATGAGGTAAGTAGAGGCTGCTCACACTACTGTCTATCTGATCTCATACTAGAGATACCAAGAGTGCTAAGATAAGAAGAGGCTGCTAACACTGCTCATCCTTTCACTTGATGTGAGTGAAGTTGTGCTTCTAGTGGATATTGTGATTCAATATTGGAGATACCAGGGCATGGAGGTATGAAGAAGCTGCTCATATAGCTGTCTTCCCTATCCATCAGATCTAATACTGGAGACACCACGTGTGCTGAAGAACAAATAATCTGCTTATACTGCTGTCCACACTGTCTTTCTGAATGCTGAGTGAATGATGTTACCTGGGAATAGCCTATGCCAAGCACTGTCTTAATCATACCAGGCCACAAAAGTGGAGATTCCATTTGCACATGCTAAGACTACTGTCCTATTACCATACAGGACAGATTTCTGTCAACATGACAAGACAGCAGCCATTTTGACCCCTTTCTGTCATGTGACGTACTATCCCATCCATGTGCCCTGGGACTTAATTCCCAGGAACGGGGCAGTACATCACAGCGATCAGCGGCGCCCACGTGGTGAGGGCCGCTGATCGCGGCCGGGTGTCAGCTGATTATCTCAGCTGACACCTGGCACAATGTGTCAGGCGCGGTCACGGACAGCCCCCGACACGTTAACCCCTTGCACACCGCGATCAAACACGATCGCGGTGTACCGGGGGTTAAAGGGAAGCATCTGCAGGGAGGGGGCTCCCTCCGTGCTTCCCTGAGCCCCCCACAGCAGCGCAATGTGCAGCGCTGCTGCGGGGGGCTCCATCCCTGCAGGTCCCGGAATCCAAGATGGCGACGGGGACCTTCGGGGGCCTGCAGGGAGCTGGCTTCCTCAGTGCATGCAAAGCGCAGGCACAAGGAAGCCAAGTGCAGTGCCTGTGACAGATCGTTGATCTGTCACAGTGATCTGTGATGTGACAGATCAACGATCTGTCACAGGACAGTGATGTCCAACCTGGGACAATGTAATAAAGTTAAAGTGTAAAAATAATTTTTACAAAAAAATTGCTAGATAAATTAAAAAAAAACAAAATATTCCCTAATAAATTCATTTTTTGGAAATAAAAAAAAACAATAAAAAGTACACATATTTGGTATCGCCGCGTCCGTAATGATCTGCCCTATAAAACTGTCCCATTAGTTAAACCCTTTAGCGAACCCCTTAAAAAATAAAAAAACGAATGATTTATTATTATACCGCCGAACAAAAAGTGCAATAACGCGCGATCAAAAAGACGCATATAAATATGCATGGTACCGCTGAAAACGTCATCTTGTCCCGCAAAAAACGAGCTGCAATACAGCATCATCAGTTAAAAAATAAAAAAGTTATAGCTCGCAGAATAAAGCGATGCAAAAGTAATTATTTCTCATATAAAATTGTTTTCATTGCATAAAAGCGCCAAAACATAAAAAAAGACCTAAATGAGGTATCGCTGTAACTGTACTGACCCGAAGAATAAAAGGGCTTTATCAATTTTACCGCACGCGGAACGGTGAAGACGCACCCCCCTAAAGAAATTCATGAAACGCTGGTTTTTGTTCATTCTGCGTCCCAAAAATCGGAATTAAAAGCGATCAAAAGATGTCACGTGCCCGAACATGATACAAATAAAAGCATAAGCTCGTCCCGCACAAAATAAGACCTCACATTACTTAGGCTAGTTTCACACTTGCTTTTTTTTGCAGCGCGTTTTTCCCGCAAAAAAACGCATTAAAAAAACGCATACAAATGCATACAAACGCTGCGTTTTTTTCAAGCATTTTTATGCGCATGCAGGAAAAAAACGCAGCGTTTTTGCGCGTTTGTATGCGTTTTTTGTGCGTTTGCGTTTTTTTACAGATTTTGGAAAAACCCCACAAAAATGAAAAAACAACCATTCAACAACACACAAGACCAATGGGACTTCATTGTGGGTGTGGTATGTTAATATATAGACCCTGTCTACAGTATTCTTCACATTTGCTTGATTCTTCTCGTGACCATGGATCTGCGCTGGAAGAGTTTTCACTTCAACTTGGATTTGGACATCGCGATGGCTCAGGCGTATGCAGTTGCTTGCCATGAACAAAGGAAGAGAGAGAGGCAGCGAAGACGGCGGCATATGTGGATACATCCGATTGTTGAACTCCGGGAGAGCCGTGGGGCATACCACACCCTCTACAGCGAGCTACAGGCAAACCCGGAGAAATTTACAGATTATATCAGGATGTCCCACGAAAGTTTCATGGATTTGCTTGCTCGTGTCCAACAATCCATCCGGAGACAGGACACACAGCTCCGTCGTGCGATTCCTCCTGAGGAACGGCTACTGGTGACATTACGGTATGTTTTAAAAACCAAGGGGTGCGGTCTGATGTTTTTTTTTTAAATTTAGTATTCAAAACCTTGGGTAATTAGTTTTCGTGAATGTACTAATATTTTATTTTATAGTTTTTTAAAATAATATACATAAATATTAATTTTACTTCTTTGTCTGTTCACAGATTCCTGGCGACTGGAGAAACCCTATCTTCACTACACTTCCAGTACCGTATTGGAATCTCTACCTTGTCTGGAATTGTTGCTGACACCTGCCGGGCTCTCTGGAATGTTCTTTGCCCAGAATTTATGCCCCTGCCCACCGCTGAAAAGTGGATGGAAATTGCTGACAAATGCTGGACAGTATGCAATTTTCCCAACTGTTTGGGAGCTGTTGATGGTAAACACATACGGATCATCAAACCCCAAAGAACGGGATCTGAGTACTATAATTACAAAAAGTACTTTTCAATAGTACTCATTGCGATTGCGGATGCCGGATGTATGTTTGTAGCAGTGGACATTGGAGCATTTGGCCGTGGTAATGACTCACAGGCTTTTAAAAACTCAGACATGGGCCGGAGGTTGTATGGCAACCAATTTAATTTCCCTATGCCACGGCCTCTTCCTCACACCGAAGCTCCGCCACTGCCCTTTGTAATGGTTGGCGATGAGGCTTTTCAAATGTGCGGAAGCTTACTGAAACCCTACTCCAGCCGGGACTTGGACCACACCAAAAAAATATTTAATTACAGGCTGACCAGGGCCAGAAGAACTGTCGAGTGTGCTTTTGGGATTCTTGTTTCCAGATGGTGAATTCTGGGCACGGCCATTAATCTTAAACTTGAAACAGTCGATGAGGTGGTGAAGGCCTGTGTGGTTCTACATAACTTTGTGATGGCTAAAGAGCACCCGACCTTTGAACTGGACGATGATGCTCCTAACCCATTGCCTGAATTCACTCAGCACACTCTCAGGTCATCCGTTGAAGTTGGCCAAATGAGGGACCAATTTGCGGCCTACTTTATTTCTGATGTAGGACGGGTGCACTGGCAAGATGAAATGGTGTAATGTTTTTGTTTGTTTATGGTAATAAAAAACCTTATTTGATACCATTACTGAGTGCACTATATTTTTTAAACTCCAATTAAATAAAAAACTTCCCATGTATAACTGAATTTTTTGATGTTCACACACCTGGGCAGGTAAATACACATATGAGTTAAAATGCAGCATTGCTAGTCTGCGTGAAATATATTGGAACGAGCAAAGCTGCAGGCCATGAATCAGGAAACCATTTTTTTTCAAGAGAAAATTGTGCAACTAGTTGAAAACAAAGTATGTGATTTTCTCAAAACACAACCCTCAAAACCCAACCCCAATGAAAGTCCATGGGGAATACAAGTCAGCATTGAGTGGATGAATGTAATCTGCTCCATTCCAACTTAAAAGTTATTACACTAGGCCTTGGAATGACTATACTAGGCCGTGGTATTTCAAATATGAGTATAGTAGGCCTTGGGCCTACTAGTATAGTCATATGTGAAATACCACGGCCTAGTATAGTCATAACAAGGCCTACTCGATTTTTGCCAACTAGGATCTTGTTTCACGAAAAACAAACTGGTGAAACTTGACAAGTTTCAACCTTTTTTTTTTCATGAAACCAGATTCTAGTTGGTGAAACTAGAGTTATTACACTAGGCCTTGTAATGACTATACTAGGCCGTGGTATTTCAAATATGAGTATAGTAGGCCTTGGGGCTAGTAGTATAGTAATATGTGAAATACCACGGCCTAGTATAGTCATACCAAGGCCTACTGTAATAACTCGATTTTTAACAACTAGCATCTTGTTTCACAAAAAACAAACTGGTGAAACTAGAAAGAAACTTATTTTTAAGACAAGTTTCAACAGTTTGTTTTTCATGAAACCAGATCCGAGTTGGTAAAACTCGAGTTATTACACTAGGCCTTGGTATGACTATACTAGTCCGTGTTATTTCACATATGACTATACTAGGCCTTGGGTTGGTTTTTAACATGTATTTACCCATCAGTGTGTGTGAGCGGCGCAAACAACATTAATGAAACTTAGTAATGGTGAACCACAAATGTAAATTTATTTTTTATCACAAAAATAAACCAAAAAATTATTTTTTCCGGCGTTTGGGGGCAGATGGTTTCAATTTGGGGGTGTGCAGGGAATATGCAACACTTGCAGTTGAAGACGGTGTTTGAGGGGAAGGGGCAACAAAACTTGTGGGGGAAGGTAGTCCAGTTAAGGGAATTAAACTAGGAACACTTGGAGGAGAGGAAATCTGTTCAGGTACATTAGTTGTAATGGCATGTCGCCGTAGGCTTGTGTGCCTGGACCGACTTTGGCCCAATGCCCGCCTTGATAGATTTCGCCTTGAACTAGGGGCAAATATTGAATGTAGGTCCCCCGTCTGCTGGTATGGCTGCTGCTGCTGCTGAGGTGGCGGCTGCTGCTGCTGAGGTGGCGGCTGCTGCTGAGGTGGCGGCTGCTGCTGAGGTGGCTGCTGCTGCTGAGGTGGTTGCTGCTGCTGAGGTGGTTGCTGCTGCTGCTGAGGTGGCTGCTGCTGCTGCTGAGGTGGCTGCTGCTGCTGCTGAGGTGGCTGCTGCTGCTGCTGAGGTGGCTGCTGCTGCTGAGGTGGCTGCTGCTGCTGCTCTTCGTTGTCAGTGCTCGTCCTTGCAGGAGGACTGGTGGCGGCAGTGATGGTCCAGGTTTGCAGAGTGGTGGTGGCAGGGCTACTACATGTTGTTGTAGCGGCAGGGCTGTTCCATGTTTGCCTAGTGGTGGCTGAGCTCCACGCATGCATGGGAGTGGCGGTGGTGCTCCAGACAGGAGCAGCGCTTGCCATGGTGGTGTCGGTGAAGTGACCAGCTGCACTCAGACTTGTGGTGGTGTAACGGTGGGTGTCCTGGCTTTGAATAGAGGTGTCCGTGCAGTGGTATGCAGCACAAGTCGGTAGTGAGGTGAAGCGAGTCAATGGTGGCACAGGTGGAAAGGACACCACTGACTGCTGACCGTACCGATTATGCTGCATAGCCTGCAAGAAAGCATTGTTGCAGGCCTGCAGCACATTCAGCTGTTGATCAGGACTAAGGTGTTCCGCCATGCCCTTTTCAATCTTACTAAAAAAATGGTGTGCTGGTCTGTTGAGGTCGGCCTCCAGACGGTCAAGGCGCTGTTCTACAGAATTGAAGCGGTGTTCAAAGTGGTTAAAACCACGTTCCATGAGTGCAAAACCGCTTTCAACTCTGTCGGACAGACGTGTTCGGACTTTGTCCACTGTTGATAAAAAAAAAAACAGTGCCGTCAAGGACAACAGTCACTGCGGCACAATGTAGCAATACAATACTCAAAGCAGTCACTGTAGACCCCGATGACACTGTTGGGTTTCCTGCTAGAATACACCTAGCACGAAACCCAACAGTGCCGTCAAGGACAACAGTCACTGCGGCACAATGTAGCAATACAATACTCAAAGCAGTCACTGTAGACCCCGATGACACTGTTGGGTTTCCTGCTAGAATACACCTAGCACGAAACCCAACAGTGCCGTCAAGGACAACAGTCACTGCGGCACAATGTAGCAATACAATACTCAAAGCAGTCACTGTAGACCCCGATGACACTGTTGGGTTTCCTGCTAGAATACACCTAGCACGAAACCCAACAGTGCCGTCAAGGACAACAGTCACTGCGGCACAATGTAGCAATACAATACTCAAAGCAGTCACTGTAGACCCCGATGACACTTTTGGGTTTCCTGCTAGAATACACCTAGCACGAAACCCAACAGTGCCGTCAAGGACAACAGTCACTGCGGCACAATGTAGCAATACAATACTCAAAGCAGTCACTGTAGACCCCGATGACACTGTTGGGTTTCCTGCTAGAATACACCTAGCACGAAACCCAACAGTGCCGTCAAGGACAACAGTCACTGCGGCACAATGTAGCAATACAATACTCAAAGCAGTCACTGTAGACCCCGATGACACTGTTGGGTTTCCTGCTAGAATACACCTAGCATGAAACCCAACAGTGCCGTCAAGGACAACAGTCACTGCGGCACAATGTAGCAATACAATACTCAAAGCAGTCACTGTAGACCCCGATGACACTGTTGGGTTTCCTGCTAGAATACACCTAGCACGAAACCCAACAGTGCCGTCAAGGACAACGGTCACTGCGGCACAATGTAGCAATACAATACTCAAAGCAGTCACTGTAGACCCCGATGACACTGTTGGGTTTCCTGCTAGAATACACCTAGCACGAAACCCAACAGTGCCGTCAAGGACAACAGTCACTGCGGCACAATGTAGCAATACAATACTCAAAGCAGTCACTGTAGACCCCGATGACACTGTTGGGTTTCCTGCTAGAATACACCTAGCACGAAACCCAACAGTGCCGTCAAGGACAACAGTCACTGCGGCACAATGTAGCAATACAATACTCAAAGCAGTCACTGTAGACCCCGATGACACTGTTGGGTTTCCTGCTAGAATACACCTAGCATGAAACCCAACAGTGCCGTCAAGGACAACAGTCACTGCGGCACAATGTAGCAATACAATACTCAAAGCAGTCACTGTAGACCCCGATGACACTGTTGGGTTTCCTGCTAGAATACACCTAGCACGAAACCCAACAGTGCCGTCAAGGACAACGGTCACTGCGGCACAATGTAGCAATACAATACTCAAAGCAGTCACTGTAGACCCCGATGACACTGTTGGGTTTCCTGCTAGAATACACCTAGCACGAAACCCAACAGTGCCGTCAAGGACAACAGTCACTGCGGCACAATGTAGCAATACAATACTCAAAGCAGTCACTGTAGACCCCGATGACACTGTTGGGTTTCCTGCTAGAATACACCTAGCACGAAACCCAACAGTGCCGTCAAGGACAACAATCACTGCGGCACAATGTAGCAATACAATACTCAAAGCAGTCACTGTAGACCCCGATGACACTGTTGGGTTTCCTGCTAGAATATGCCTAGCACGAAACCCAACAGTGCTGTCAAGGACAACAGTCACTGCGGCACAATACAGAGCAGGGAAATACTCACTAAACGCCTTTTTGGAGGATGCTGTGGCGCTGTCCCAGCCATCCATCAACGCTGCGGCCACCTCATTCCATAGCCGCCGGGTCACCACAATGTCCTTGTGCAGCCGGTCACGGCTGTCCCACAACGGCGAACGCTCCTGGACCAGGCTGATGAGCTGCTCATTATCCAGGTAGACGTCTTCATCCCGTTGTGGAACCTAGACAAAACACATTCATTAGAATAATCCAATTTAAATTGAATAAAAAGTTACAAAAAATAAACATAAAAAAGAGTAAAAATAGAAGATAAAAAATAAAGAACATTACAAATCATTTGATACTTACATTCCGTATCACCACCGGGACTTGGCTTCGCTGCTCCTGCTCTTCGCCCTCACTAGTCCCGTCCGCAGAAGATGATGATGACGATGTCTTAAAAAAGTTGAAAAAAACGTAAGAGATTTGGAGAAGCAGCAGATATACTTACCAGATGCACGAAAATAATCACCTCACGGTCTGCTTGCGCCAATTCCTGCCGCGATGGGGAATACTCGGATTCTGAAGACATACTGCATGTAAAAATAATAAAAATCATTAGTACATACATAATTTAAAAGGACAGGCATATAATGTAATATACTCACATTCTTCGCTGATATAATGGGTTCTTGGTTGACTGTCTGCTCTTCAATCTGTCAGTGTAGTAGTGGCAGAGTTTTGGCAGGCACCTCCTTTATATAGACTTTTTTTTTTTTACTTTAGAAGATTATAACTAGGACAACAAGTGGACACCACCAAAAAAACGCAGCGCTAAAAAAACGCATACATGCGCATGCCAGTGCGCACGTATGCGCATCCATAGGCTATAATGGCCATTTTTAGCGCAAAACGTGCGCATACGTGCGCATGCGCTTTTTTCCAGGGCCAAAAAATGCAACATGCTGCGTCTGGAAAATACCAACGCACACCCCAAAAAAACGCAGCGCATGAAAATCGCATACGTGCGCATGCCAGCGCGCAGGTATGCGCACCCATGTTAAATATAGGGGAAAAAACGCATGCGCACGTATGCGTTTTTTTCCAGCGCTAAAAAACACAAATGTGAAACCAGCCTTAGTGGGTCAAAATATGGAAAAATTATAGCTCTCAATATGTGGTGATGCAAAAACTATTTTTACAATAAAAAGCGTCTTTTAGCGTATGACAGCTGCCAAATATAAAAACTGCCATAAATAGTAAATCAAACCCCCCTTTATCACCCCCTTAGTTAGGGAAAAATAATAAAATAAAAAAAATGTATTTATTTCCATTTTCCCATTAGGGTTAGGGCTGAAATTAGGGTTAGGGGTGTGTTGGTTTTAGGGTTGGAGTTAGAATTGGGGGGTTTCCACTGTTTGGGCAAATCAGGTGCTCTCCAAATGCAACATGGCGTCTGATCTCAATTCCAGCCAATTCTGCATTGAAAAAGTCAAATGGTGCTCCTTCCCTTCCAAGCTCTGCCATGCGCCCAAACAGTGTTTACCCCCACATATAGGGTATCAGCGTACTCAGGACAAATTGCAAAACAACTTTTGGGGGCCAATTTCTCCTGTTACCCTTAAGAAAATAAAAAAATTGGGGGCAAAAATATCATTTTTGTGGAAAAAAATGATTTTTTTTATTTTCACGCCCGGGCGTTATAAACTTCTGTGAAGCAATTGGGGGTTCAAAGTGCTCACCACTCATCTAGATAAGTTCCGTGGGGGGTCTAGTTTCCAAAATGGGGTCACTTGTGGGGAGTTTCAATAGTTTAGGTACATCAGAGGCTCTCCAAACGCACATGACACCCGCAGAACATTCCATCAAAGTCTGCATTCCAAAACGTCACTACTTCCCTTCCGTGCTCAGACGTGTGCCCATACAGTAGTTTTCTTCCCCGTTGGGGATATCAGCGTACTCAGGACAAATTGGACAACAACGTTTGTGGTCTAATTTCTCCTGTTACCCTTGGGAAATTAAAAAAATTGGGGACTAAATGATCATGTTTGTGGAAAAAATACGATTTTTTTATTTTCATGTCCGGGCATTATAAACTTCTGTGAAGCCCTTGGGGGTTCAAAGTGCTCACCACACATCTAGATAAGTTCCTTGGGGGGGTCTCGTTTCCAAAATGGTGTAATTTGTGGGGGGTTTTCACTGTTTTGGTACATCAGGGGCTTTCCAAATGCGACATGGTGTCTGATCTCAATTCCAGCCAAAAAAGTCAAATGGTGCTGCTTCCCTTCAGAGCTCTGCCATGCGCCCAAATAGTCGTTTACACCCACATATGGGGTATCAGCATAATCAGGACAAATTGCACAATAACTTTTAGGGTCCTGTTACCATTGGGAAAATAAAAATTGGGGGTGAAAAGATCATTTTTGTGGAAAAATATGATTTTTTAATTGACCACTGTACGTTATAAACTTCTGTGAAGCCCTTGTTGGTTCAAAGTTCTCACCACATAGCTAGATAAGTTCCTTGGTGGGTCTAATTTCCAAAATGGGGTCACTTGTGGGGGGTTTCCACTGTTTAGGTGCATCAGGGGCTCTCCAAACGTGACATGGCGTCCGATCTGAATTCTAGCCAATTTTGCATTGAAAAAGTCAAACGGCGCTCCTTCCCTTTTGAGCTCTGCCATGCACTGAAACAGTGGTTCCCCCCCACATATGAGGTATCAGCGTACTCAGGACAAACTGCACGATAACTTTTGCAGTCCAACTTCTCCTGTTACCCTTGGTAAAATAAAAAAAATTGAACCTGAATTATTTTTTTTGCGAAAAAAAGTTAAAAAAGTTAAATGTTCATTTTTTTTTAAATATTCAAAAAATTCCTGTGAAACACCTGAAGGGTTAATAAACTTCTTGAATGTGGTTTTGAGCACCTTAAGGGCTGCAGTTTTTAGAATGTTGTCACTTTTGGGTATTTTCTATCATATAGACCCCTCAAAGTGTCTTCAAATGTAATGTGGTCCGTAAAAATAAAATGGTGTTGCAAAAATGAGAAATCGCTGGTCAACTTTTAACCCTTATACCTTCCTAAGGAAAAAAAATTTGGGTTCCAAAATTGTGCTGATGTAAAGTAAACATGTGGGAAATGTTACTTATTACGTTTTTTGTGTGCCGTATCTCTATGATTTAAGGGCATAAAAATTCAAAGTTGGAAAATTGCGAAATTTTCACCAAATTTCCGTTTTTTTCACAAATAAACGCAAGTTATATGAATGAAATTTTACCACTAGCATGAAGTACAATATGTCACGAGAAAACAGTGTCAGAATCACCAGGATCCATGGAAGCGTTCCAGAGTTATTACCTCATAAAGGGACAGTGGTCAGAATTGTAAAAATTGGCCTGGTCATGAATGTGCAAACCACCCTTGGGGGTTAAGGGGTTAATATAAAATTTAATGTAAAAGTATTTAAGAATATACTTCTAATTATTATTATTTATTTATATAGCACCATTGGTTCCTTGGTGCTGTACATGAGAAGGGGTTACATACAGATTACAGATATCACTTACAGCAAACAAACTAACAATCACAGACTGATATAGAGGGGAGAGAGGACCCTGCCCTTTCGGGCTTACATGCTACAGGATGGCAGGGAAGGAGACAGTAGGTTGGGGGGTTACAGCAGTTCCAGTGATGGTGAGGCGGTAGCTCCAGTAGTGGTGAGGAGGCAGCGGGAATCACTGCAGGCTTTCCTGAAGAGGTGGGTTTTCAGGTTCCGTCTGAAGAATCCGAGTGTGGTTGATAGCCGGACGTGTTGGGGCAGGGAATTCCAGAGGATGGGGGCTATTCGGGAGAAGTCTTGGGGGCGGTTTTGTGAGGAGTGAAAAAGTGTGGAGGAGAGAAGGAGGTCTTGGGAGGACCGGAGATTCCTCGAGTGAAGTTATCTGGAGATTAGTTCAGAGATGTATGGAGGAGACAGGTTGTAGATGGCCTTGTAGGTCAGTATTAGTAATTTGAACTGGATACGCTGAGGGAATGGGAGTCAGTGAAGAGATTTGCAGAGGGGAGTGACAGGGGAGTAGCGAGGAGAGAGATGAATTAGTCGGGCGGCAGAGTTGAGAATGGACTGGAGAGGTGCAAGGATGTTAGCAGGGAGGCCACAGAAAAGGATGTTGCAATAGTCGAGGCGGGAGATGATGAGGGCATGCACAAGCATTTTAGTAGATTGAGGGTTGAGGAAGGAACGGATTCTGGAAATATTTTTGAGCTGGAGGCGACAGTAGGTGGAGAGAGCTTGGATGTGCGGTTTGAAGGACAGGGCAGAGTCAAGGGTTAC